>NC_091363.1:14047061-14311925 GCF_038502225.1 Cherax quadricarinatus | reverse complement strand
CCGGGATCGAATCCCGGTTATTCAGTTGACACCATTACGGAGTCGTGATATATCACTTACATATTTCATCTCTGCTTCCTACAATTTTTATTTCCACCCCATTCAAAGTAACCTATAGAATACATTCCTCATTATTTCCTGGACAGAGATTTCATCTCTGGTCGGGATAAGCTAATACTTCCCGCTAAGCTACTTCAGATATCAATTGCTAACAATCTTTCCCATATTCTCTCCACCACCTTCCCTCCTAATACAATTACTATCTGCTTCAATAACCAAACTTTAATGGACTTATAACCTGGAAATACCTTACAAGTGGGCCCCGCCCACCTCTGACGACGTTTCCAGCTGTTGCATCTCCACATACCTGAAGCAACCCTCTCCAGGTATACTCCAGGTATGACAAAATGTTATGGGTCAGATCATTTACTAGTGTGGTTGTCTCCACCCTTCAGACTGGTCAATGTTGCTGTGTTGATCAATGTTGCAGCAGACACAGCCAGGCACAACACTCCTCAGTTACCACACCTGAAACAACACACATTCACATTATAACTATGAACATTACACACATACATAAACATTACCATGTAATATAAACTAGTAACATTACGGACTGATATAACCATTAATGTTTAACATAGTAAGTAAAGCTATCTTTTTCTTTAATAAATATTTCTTTCACATAAACCTGATGACTGATAATTTGCTTACATGGAAGTCTATATCTGGATCACAAGGTGCAAGTTCCTTGGATCAAGAGACCTTCACTAAGTTATTTTTCAACAATGGAAATAAAAAGAGCCCAGAACTGGATACACCATTATGGGTTATGTAGCGCCTAGTATGAGAGTTATTGTTTGATCAGAGGAAGGAGAGTAGCTTAAGTTCCTCGCATCAAAACCCTTCCACTAAGGTCAATCACCCCCGCCCCCCTCCAAGACATTAGACCCCAAAGAAAATTAAATTAAGACTATTAAAATATTAATAATTTAGTGACCAAACTGGTGGTGGGGACCAGAAGCTGCAGCTCAACTCTGCTGCTGTACTGAGAAATACGACACCAGAAATACTTACGTTATTTAGATGTATTAAAAGGATGAGGAAGCCGTAAAGCCGGCGGGGTGGCAGGAGAAGGAACAGCACATCTTCCCCATACGACCTCTGAAGTTCAACTGACTTTTAGTGACGCTGAGGTTGGTCACTGTCCTGACCTTCCCTATAACACCATCACTGATAACCTGACTAACTCTGACTACCACCACTAGATGGCACTACTACTTCACCACTAGATGGCACTACTACACCACTATTAGATGGCACTACTACACCACCAATAGATGGCACTACTACACCACCACTAGATGGCACTACTACACCATCACTAGCAGTACTACTCATGGTGGAGCGCTCAACCCGTGGGGGTGATGGACCACCTGGGAGGATAAGTTCACTCCCAGGTGGCATAGATCACATTCCTTGGATGTGATCTATGCACATCTGTGTGATTAAGATGTGCAATTCACCTAATTTAGGTAGCTGTGAAGTGTTGCCCAACTAACAATTCCGATAGATAATAATATATACAAGAAAACAGTATGATCTTTCAGAGATTTCCCAGAATTCATTAACATGATCAACACTGTTGAAAATAAAAATTGCCTGACATCTTAACTAAGTAGTATAAAACTTATTCAGAGCATTAATATAAAAAATGACCAAAATCTGTCTGTGAACTTTCGACTATCGTGTACAGAATATATAGGAAGAGCACAATACTGCTTGTACATGAAATAAATGTATGCAAGTTCTCGTTTATTTTTGGAATTGCATTACAATTTTTGTTTTGAAAATTATAAATCAAGTAAATAAATTACAAGGCAGAATATTAAGTATTCAGTTGTAAATTGGAACATAGATATAACAGGCAAGAGGAGAGTTATGGGGCGCCATATACGGACTGAGGAACTGGAGGTCCGTAGATTGGCTGGGGTGTAGGAGCACTGTAAGTAGGCTGGGGTGTAGGAGCACTGTAAGTAGGCTGGGGTGTAGGAGCTCTATAAATAGGCTGGGGTGATGGAGCGCCGTAGGTAGGCTGGGGTGCTTGGTACTGGGCTTCCCCCTCGTAGGTAACTTCAGCAATGAAACCAGAGTCGCCGTTGACATTGTAGGCCACATTCTGGCGACGACCGTCGGGAAGCAGCACGTAGTAAGATCCCTGGGTATCGTAGCCGTCGCGGGATTCTTGGTGACCGAAGTCGTTACCAGAGTACTGGTCATTTACGGCCCAGTTGAAGTCATATTTAGGAGGAGCCTGATGAAGAATAGCATGTAAGTAGCTTCCCTTAATACAATTTATTTTTTAATCGTAAATACTAAAGTAAATGTTTGTTTAGTAGATTTATGAGAAATATTCGACATGGCTAGATCTAGAGATTAGCTGAAATTTAACTTTGATATTATACTAAAGAACTCACCACTGGAGCTGGAGTGCCATAGATGGGAGCAGGAGCAGGGGCGTTATAGGTGGGTGCAGGGGATGGTGCGCTGTAGGTGGGTGCAGGGGATGGGGCGCTATAGGTGGGTACAGGGCTTGGAGCATTATAAGTGGAAGGTGGGGGTCCAAAGGAGGGTCGTTTGTCGGGCCCAGCGAGGGTGACGCCCACAAGGACAGCCAATATACAAACCTGAAAAAGTTGTGAAATACAAAACTGTGATATAAATACAATGTCTAACCTTGAGGCACATACACTTTTTATCTTCGATATATACGAACTGTTTTATCGTTAAGCATTCACATTAATTTAAAGCTTTACTTTATAATTTTTTTATCTGATCACCGAGACGTTGATTAAGTTGGTGCGGGAAAATGTACCTTGAGAGCCATAGTGAAGCAGCGACGACTGGAAGGAACTGAGGACTGGCATCGGACACTGGTGTTATATAGTGCCAGAGTGACCCTGGGGCACAGCGTGCCATGTGACGTCACGAGGTTGCAGGAGAATGAAAGGCTTCCGAGTCTTCCTTTGACAAGTTCACCTTGCTGCCTCTTCTGTATTTTGAGTTTACTGACCAGCTTCCTATATGAGGTATTTCTGCTCCAAAGTGTAAGGATATAAGTTATGTTTAGGTATAGATGGAAGTTTGTCTTTCATCCAGGTATGTTAGTGAATCAAAAAGTTTCGTTCAAGGAAAATAAAACTGTCGTTGGAAATAAGTTATTTTAGAAATTCATAAATACAATATATGATCTGTATCTTCCCAGAAACTCTAATTATTTTAGTGATATAAACACGTCATAAATATGTTAATCTTTCTAAGCTTTATTAACTTCTTATCTTCGCCTATTATGTCCTTTTATCCTCGCATTATCTTTCATGTTTACTGTTATCGTAATACATTTTTTAACCAACCGTTGGCATTTATCATTTATATTCTCTTTTGATTCTCAAGTGATTACAATATTTTGATTTAGCACTGTCTCTTACATATTACATTAAATATGTTGATTCTCATATTTAACACTTATGCAAATACCATTATATACTCACACTAATATAAAAATGCTACATGTACAGTAGAATGTATTAAAGAATGAGACTCGTCACACACTTCAACTGAGATTTTATATTATTGAATATTCACTATTCACTTATGCACGTGTTCGTTAATGCGGATATTTAATCAGAAAAATCACATGGCAGCACCTCAACGCCTAAAAGCATTGAGACATGGTCAAGAGGCTCAATGATTTTGAGACCAAACATTAGAATGGGGAAGAAATGTGATTTAAGTGACTCTGGCTGTGAGTTTAAAGAGAATGGTTCATAAAACACAGAACATCTACAGAACTACAGATTTTTGAGTGAAAACGCCTTGTTGATGAAAGCTCAGAGGAGACTAACTAAACTAGTTTAAGCTGACAGAAAGTCAATAATAACTCTAATAACCATGAATTACAACAGTGATATGCAGAAGAGCAGATCTGAACGCACAACGTGTCAAACCATGAAGTGGATGGGCACAGCATCTGAAGATCACATAGGGTTTCAATCCTGTCACTTAAGAATTGGAAACTGTGGCTACAGTGGGCACGATATCATTTAATCTGGACAGTTAAAGATTAGAAAAACGTTGCCTAGTACGACAAATCGCAGTTTCTGTTGTGAAAAGCATAAACCTCTGGGACGTAGTACAGCATGAATAGGCAGCTGACAAATCAGCATAAATTAAGGAATGTTTCCAGCACCTTGTTGAATGCATGCCATTAAGAATTCAAGCTGTTCCGTGGGCAAAGAGGCAGCCTTCCCATGACTAGAGTGGTGTACCTAATAAAGCGTATATATATATATATATATATATATATATATATATATATATATATATATATATATATATATATATATATATATATATATATATATATATATATATATATATATATAGGTAGTAGGTTGGTAGACAGCAACCACCCAGGGAAGTACTACCGTCCTGCCAGATGACTGTGAAACAGAAACCTGTAACTGTTTTGCATGATGGTAGGATTGCTGGTTTCTTTTTCTGTCTCATAAACACGCTAGATAACAGGGATATCTTGCTACTCCTACTTACACTTTGGTCACACTTCACAGACACGCACATGCATATATATATACATACATCTAGGTTTTTCTCCCTTTTTCTAAATAGCTCTTGTTCTTCCTTATTTCTTCTATTGTCCATGGGGAAGTGGAAAAGAATCTTTCCTCCGTAAGCCATGCGTGTCGTATAAGGCGACTAAAGTGCCGGGAGCAATGGGCTAGTAACCCCTTCTCCTGTAGACATTTACTAAAAAAGAGAAGAAGAATTTTTTTTATAAAACTGGGATGCTTGAATGTGCGTGGATGTAGTGTGGATGACAAGAAACAGATGATTGCTGATGTTATGAATGAAAAGAAGTTGGATGTCCTGGCCCTAAGCGAAACAAAGCTGAAGGGGGTAGGGGAGTTTCAGTGGGGGAAAAAAATGGGATTAAATCTGGAGTATCTGAGAGAGTTAGAGCAAAGGAAGGGGTAGCAGTAATGTTGAAGGATCAGTTATGGAAGGAGAAAAGAGAATATGAATGTGTAAATTCAAGAATTATGTGGATTAAAGTAAAGGTTGGATGCGAAAAGTGGGTCATAATAAGCGTGTATGCACCTGGAGAAGAGAGGAATGTAGAGGAGAGAGAGAGATTTTGGGAGATGTTAAGTGAATGTATAGGAGCCTTTGAACCAAGTGAGAGAGTCATTGTGGTAGGGGATCTGAATGCTAAAGTAGGAGAAACTTTTAGAGAGGGTGTGGTAGGTAAGTTTGGGGTGCCAGGTGTAAATGATAATGGAAGCCATTTGATTGAACTTTGTATAGAAAGGGGTTTAGTTATAGGTAATACATATTTTAAGAAAAAGAGGATAAATAAGTATACAAGATATGATGTAGGGCGAAATGACAGTAGTTTGTTGGATTATGTATTGGTAGATAAAAGACTGTTGAGTAGACTTCAGGATGTACATGTTTATAGAGGGGCTACAGATATATCAGATCACTTTCTAGTTGTAGCTACACTGAGAGTAAAAGGTAGATGGGATACAAGGAGAATAGAAGCATCAGGGAAGAGAGAGGTGAAGGTTTATAAACTAAAAGAGGAGGCAGTTAGGGTAAGATATAAACAGCTATTGGAGGATAGATGGGCTAATGAGAGCATAGGAAATGGGATCGAAGAGGTATGGGGTAGGTTTAAAAATGTAGTGTTAGAGTGTTCAGCAGAAGTTTGTGGTTACAGGAAAGTGAGTGCGGGAGGGAAGAGGAGCGATTGGTGGAATGATGATGTAAAGAGAGTAGTAAGGGAGAAAAAGATATCATATGAGAAGTTTTTACATAGTAGAAGTGATGCAAGGAGGGAAGAGTATATGGAGAAAAAGAGAGAGGTTAAGAGAGTGGTGAAGCAATGTAAAAAGAGAGCAAATGAGAGAGTGGGTGAGATGTTATCAACAAATTTTGTTGAAAATAAGAAAAAGTTTTGGAGTGAGATTAACAAGTTAAGGAAGCCTAGAGAACAAATGGATTTGTCAGTTAAAAATAGGAGAGGAGAGTTATTAAATGGAGAGTTAGAGGTATTGGGAAGATGGAGGGAATATTTTGAGGAATTGTTAAATGTTGATGAAGATAGGGAAGCTGTGATTTCGTGTATAGGGCAAGGAGGAATAACATCTTGTAGGAGTGAGGAAGAGCCAGTTGTGAGTATGGGGGAAGTTCGTGAGGCAGTAGGTAAAATGAAAGGGGGTAAGGCAGCTGGGATTGATGGGATAAAGATAGAAATGTTAAAAGCAGGTGGGGATATAGTTTTGGAGTGGTTGGTGCAATTATTTAATAAATGTATGGAAGAGGGTAAGGTACCTAGGGATTGGCAGAGAGCATGCATAGTTCCTTTGTATAAAGGCAAAGGGGACAAAAGAGAGTGCAAAAAGTATAGGGGGATAAGTCTGTTGAGTATACCTGGTAAAGTGTATGGTAGAGTTATTATTGAAAAAATTAAGAGTAAGACTGAGAATAGGATAGCAGATGAACAAGGAGGCTTTAGGAAAGGTAGGGGATGTGTGGACCAGGTGTTTACAGTGAAACATATAAGTGAACAGTATTTAGATAAGGCTAAAGAGGTCTTTGTGGCATTTATGGATTTGGAAAAGGCGTATGACAGGGTGGATAGGGGGGCAATGTGGCAGATGTTGCAGGTGTATGGTGTAGGAGGTAGGTTACTGAAAGCAGTGAAGAGTTTTTATGAGGATAGTGAGGCTCAAGTTAGAGTATGTAGGAAAGAGGGAAATTATTTCCCAGTAAAAGTAGGCCTTAGACAAGGATGTGTGATGTCACCGTGGTTGTTTAATATATTTATAGATGGGGTTGTAAGAGAAGTAAATGCGAGGGTCTTGGCAAGAGGTGTGGAGTTAAAAGATAAAGAATCACACATAAAGTGGGAGTTGTCACAGTTGCTCTTTGCTGATGACACTGTGCTCTTGGGAGATTCTGAAGAGAAGTTGCAGAGATTGGTGGATGAATTTGGTAGGGTGTGCAAAAGAAGAAAATTAAAAGTGAATACAGGAAAGAGTAAGGTTATGAGGATAACAAAAAGATTAGGTGATGAAAGATTGGATATCAGATTGGAGGGAGAGAGTATGGAGGGGGTGAATGTATTCAGATATTTGGGAGTGGACGTGTCAGCGGATGGGTCTATGAAAGATGAGGTGAATCATAGAATTGATGAGGGGAAAAGGGTGAGCAGTGCACTTAGGAGTCTGTGGAGACAAAGAACTTTGTCCTTGGAGGCAAAGAGGGGAATGTATGAGAGTATAGTTTTACCAACGCTCTTATATGGGTGGGAAGCATGGGGGATGAATGTTGCAGCGAGGAGAAGGCTGGAGGCAGTGGAGATGTCATGTTTGAGGGCAATGTGTGGTGTGAATATAATGCAGAGAATTCGTAGTTTGGAAGTTAGGAGGAGGTGCGGGATTACCAAAACTGTTGTCCAGAGGGCTGAAGAAGGGTTGTTGAGGTGGTTCGGACATGTAGAGAGAATGGAGCGAAACAGAGTGACTTCAAGAGTGTATCAGTCAGTAGTGGAAGGAAGGCGGGGTAGGGGTCGGCCTAGGAAAGGTTGGAGGGAGGGGGTAAAGGAGGTTTTGTGTGCGAGGGGCTTGGACTTCCAGCAGGCATGCGTGAGCGTGTTTGATAGGAGTGAATGGAGACAAATGGTTTTTAATACTTGACGTGCTGTTGGAGTGTGAGCAAAGTAACATTTATGAAGGGGTTCAGGGAAACCGGCAGGCCAGACTTGAGTCCTGGAGATGGGAAGTACAGTGCCTGCACTCTGAAGGAGGGGTGTTAATGTTGCAGTTTAAAAACTGTAGTGTAAAGCACCCTTCTGGCAAGACAGTGATGGAGTGAATGATGGTGAAAGTTTTTCTTTTTCGGGCCACCCTGCCTTGGTGGGAATCGGCCAATGTGATAAAATATATATATATATATATATATATATATATATATATATATATATGTATATATATATTTATAACAACACTGACTAGCCGAGGACTCGAACCCGTGTTGTTTTAGCCCGCCTCATGGTGAGCAAAAATTCCATGACGCTCTAACCCAAGGAAAGATACAATCCTACAAGAATCACCCATCCAGCAGAGCTAGGTAATGTACTGTGATCCTAGGACATACGAAGATGTGGGTGCCTCAGAGCTAATTTCATCCTCCTCCACGTTTGGTGTACTAGCCTCCACGAGCAGTTTATATAGTATTGTAATTACGAACAAGTGGTATTTAATCAATAACAGCACTGCGACTAGCAGAGGATTCGAACCCGTGGTGAGCGAAAATTCCACGATGCTCTAACCCATGGGTTGTAAGAGAGTGAATGCTCAGGTGTTGACAAAAGGTGTTGGATTAAGAGATAAAAAATCTAACACAAAGTGAGAGTTATCACAGCTACTTTTACTGATGGCATTGTGCCTGTGGGAGATTCTGAAAAGAAGTTGCAGAGGTTGTGGATGAGTTTGGAAGGGTATGCAGAAAGAAGGAAATTAAATGTAAACATAGGAAAGAGAAAGGTGATGAGGATAACAACAAATTTAGAAAATGAAAGAATAGATATCAGTTTAGAAAGAGGGAGTTTGAAAGAAGTGATGGCATTCAGATATTTGGGAGTAGACCTGTCAGCAGTTAGGTATATGAAAAGCGAGGTGAATCGTACACTTGATTTTGCAGACAAAGAAGATTATTCATGGAAACAAAGAGGGAAATGTATGATAGTAGAGGGGTACTACCAATCTTATATGGTTGCGAAGCATGGGTGGTGAATCCTGCAACAAGAAGGCTGGAGGCAGTAGAGACGTTGTGTGAGGGGAATGCATGGTGTGAATATAATGCATAGAATCCATAGCTTGGAGGTTAAAAGGTGTGGGGTTTCAAAAAGTATTATTCAGAGGGCTGAGGAGGGGTTGTTGACGTGAATCGGACATTTAGAGAGGGTGGAATAAAATAGAATGACTTGAATGGTGCATAAATCTGTAGCGAAAGGAAGGTGGGGTAGGGGTCGTCTCACGAAAGGTTGGAGTGAGGGGGGAGGGTATAGGAGGTTTTGTGTGCGAGGTACGTGGACTTCCAGCAATCGTGTATGAGCGTGTTAGGCGCGATTGGAGACAAATGGCTTTTATGCCTTGACATGCTGTTGGAATGTGAGCAAAGTATCATTTATGAAGGCATTAAGGGAAATCGGTTAGTCGGACTTGAGTACTGGAGGTGTGAAGTACAGAGCTTGCAATCTGAAGGATGGGTCACTCTTCCTCGGTGGGAATTGGCCGATGTACTTATATATATATATATATATATATATATATATATATATATATATATATATATATATATATATATATATATATATATAAGTACATATATATATATACCAGACCTTTATAGTAGGACTTGGATAGGAGCCAGAAAGGAAGATCCCGTCACTTAACGTCATGAAGTTAATGAATAAAACGCCTCAAGGACGATTTTTTGAGATGTGATTTCATTGAAAAGTGAATAAGATAGGACATTTATAGAGCAAAACTCACTTTATGACAAATTCTGTTAAACTACAAGTCACTACTACCGGGACAGAGGCTGACTCTGTAAGGACGGGAACAGTTAGAGGCAACTGGTATTAGACTGTATCATGCAGGTCTTTATAACTGGAACATAAATTTTAGAACGCATATTCTCTACGGCAAGTGATTACCACACGGATGTGCAATTCCCGTAGTTTAAGTAGTTGTGAAGTGTTAAACAGTTTATATATTCGAAAGACGATAACATGTACGCTAAGTAAATATTACGATATTTCAAAGATTTTCGAGAATTCTTTAACATGATAAACGTTGATGAACACACAAATTACCTGTAATCCTAACCAAGCATTATGAAGCCTTTTTAGAGCATAAATACCAGAAGTGATCAGTTTAAGGAAAACTGTCTCTGATCACTCAACTATCTTTCACAGAATATAAAGGAAGAGCACAGTGATGCTGGTTCATGAAATAAATGTATGCAAGTTAACGTTTATTTTTGGAATTGCATTACAACTTTTGTTTTGAAAATTATATATCTAGCAAATAAATTACAAGACAGAGTATTAAGCATTTCGTTGTAAACTGGAGCATAGGTACAAGAGGCGAGAGGAGAGTTATGGGGCGCCATATACGGACTGAGGAACTGGAGGTCCGTAGATTGGCTGGGGTGTGGGAGCACTGTAAGTAGGCTGGGGTGCAGGAGCACTGTAAGTAGGCTGGGGTGTAGGAGCACTGTAAGTAGGCTGGGGTGTAGGAGCACTGTAAGTAGGCTGGGGTGTAGGAGCTCTATAAATAGGCTGGGGTGATGGAGCGCCGTAGGTAGGCTGGGGTGCTTGGTACTGGGCTTCCCCCTCGTAGGTAACTTCAGCAATGAAACCAGAGTCGCCGTTGACATTGTAGGCCACATTCTGACGACGACCGTCGGGAAGCAGCACGTAGTAAGATCCCTGGGTATCGTAGCCGTCGCGGGATTCTTGGTGACCGAAGTCGTTACCAGAGTACTGGTCATTTACGGCCCAGTTGAAGTCATATTTAGGAGGAGCCTGATGAAGAATAGCATGTAAGTAGCTTCCCTTAATACAATTTATTTTTTAATCGTAAATACTAAAGTAAATGTTTGTTTAGTAGATTTATGAGAAATATTCGATATGGCTAGATCTAGAGATTAGCTGAAATTTAACTTTGATATTATACTAAAGAACTCACCACTGGAGCTGGAGTGCCATAGATGGGAGCAGGAGCAGGGGCGTTATAGGTGGGTGCAGGGGATGGTGCGCTGTAGGTGGGTGCAGGGGATGGGGCGCTGTAGGTGGGTGCAGGGGACGGGGCGCTATAGGTGGGTATAGGGCTTGGAGCATTATAAGTGGAAGGTGGGGGTCCAAAGGAGGGTCGTTTGTCGGGCCCAGCGAGGGTGACGCCCACAAGAACAGCCAATATACAAACCTGAAAAGATTGTGAAATACAAAACTGTGATATAAATACAATGTCTAACCTTGAGGCATATACACTTTTTATCTTCGATGTATACAAACTGTTTTATCGTTAAACATTCACATTAATTTAAAGCTTAACTTTATAATTTTTTTATCTGATCACCGAGACGTTGCTTAAGCTGCTGCGGGAAAATGTACCTTGAGAGCCATAGTGAAGCAGCGACGACTGGAAGGAACTGAGGACTGGCATCGAACACTGGTGTTATATAGTGCCAGAGTGACCCTGGGGCACAGCGTGCCATGTGACGTCACGAGGTTGCAGGAGAATGAAAGGCTTCCGAGTCTTCCTTTGACAAGTTCACCTTGCTGCCTCTTCTGTATTTTGAGTTTACTGACCAGTTTCCTATATGAGGTATTTCTGCTCCAAAGTGTAAGGATATAAGTTATGTTTAGGTATAGATGGAAGTTTGTCTTTCATCCAGGTATGTTAGTGAATCAAAAAGTTTCGTTCAAGGAAAATAAAATTGTCGTTGGAAGTAAGTTAGTTTAGAAATTCATAAATACAATATATGATCTGTATCTTCCCAGAAACTCTAATTATTTTAGTGATATAAACACGTCATAAATATGTTAATCTTTCTAAGCTTTATTAACTTCTTATCTTCGCCTATTATGTCCTTTTATCCTCGCATTATCTTTCATGTTTACTGTTATCATAATACATTTTTTAACCAACCGTTGGTATTTATCATTTATATTCTCTTTTGATTCTCAAGTGATTACAATATTTTGATTTAGCACTGTCTCTTACATATTACATTAAATATGTTGATTCTCATATTTAACACTTATGCAAATACCATTATATACTCACACTAATATAAAAATGCTACATGTACAGTAGAATGTATTAAAGAATGAGACTCGTCACACACTTCAACTGAGATTTTATGTTATTGAATATATATATATATATATATATATATATATATATATATATATATATAGTTCCTTGATAATGTGAGTAGTCACGAAAGCGCTTGGAATTTCTCTATTCTTTCAGAGTGGTTGTTTTGCATATTCTGAAATCACCTGTTTACTGTGATCTTATTGCATATATATATATATATATATATATATATATATATATATATATATATATATATATATATATATCGTATTGTACCCACGTACGAGCTGTATTTAATTAATAACAATACTGCGACTAGCCAGGGGATCGAACCCGTGTTGTTTTAGCCCGCTTCCTGATGAGCGAGAATTCCACGACGCTCTAACCCGCTGGACCATCCATTCCTACAAAGAACACACCCAGAAGAGCTAGGTGTTGTACAGTGTGCCGAGGACATACGGTAGTGCGGGTACATCACAACTAAATTTATTCTACTCCTTGTTTGGTGTACTAGCCTCCACAAACAGTATATATCGTAACCACAAACGAGTGGCATTTAATCAATAACAACACTGCCCACACCATCTTATGTCCTCGGATCACGGTACAACACCTAGCCCTACTGGGTGCATGATTCTCGTGGGTTAGTGTCGTGGAATTGTCGCTCACCACGAGGCGGGTTAAAACAACACGGGTTCGATCCCCCAGCTAGTCACAGTTTTGTTATTGATTAAATACCACTCGTTCGTGGGTACAATAATATATGTACTGTGTGTGGAGGCTAGCACACCAAACGGGGAGTAGAATGAAATTAGCTCTAAGGCACCCACACCACCATATGTCTTCGGATCAAGGTAAAACACCTAGCTCTGCTCGGTGTGTGATTCTTGTAGGATTGTATGGTTCCGCGGGTTAGAGCCTTGTGGAATTTTCGCTCACCATGAGGCGGGCTATAACAACACGGGTTCGATCCCCCGGCTAGTCGCAGTGTTGTTGATTATTAAATACCAATCGTTAGTGGGTACAGTAATATATATACTGCTTGTGTAGAGTAGCACACCAAACGGGGAGTAGAATGAAATTAGCTCTGAGGCACCCACACCACCGTATGTATTCGGATCAAGAACCCAGCTCTGCTGGGTGCTTGAATACTTAATACTCTGCACCCAAGAATCAAGCACCCAGCTCTGCTGGGTGCTTGATTCTTGAAGGATTTGGTGGTCCTGTGGGTTAGAGCATCATGCGATTTTCGCTCACCATGAGGCGGGTTAAAAAGACATGGGTTCGAATCCTCGGCTAGTCGCAGTGTTGTTATTAAATACCACTCGTTCGTGGTTACAATAATATATATATATATATATATATATATATATATATATATATATATATATATATATATATATATATATATATATATATATATTATCACACTGGCCGATTCCCACCAAGGCAGGGTGGCCCGAAAAAGAAAAACTTTCACCATCATTCACTCCATCACTGTCTTGCCAGAAGGGTGCTTTACACTACAGTTTTTAAACTGCAACATTAACACCCCTGCTTCAGAGTGCAGGCACTGTACTTCCCATCTCCAGGACTCAAGTCCGGCCTGCCGGTTTCCCTGAATCCCTTCATAAATGTTACTTTGCTCACACTCCAACAGCACGTCAAGTATTAAAAACCATTTGTTTCCATTCACTCCTATCAAACATATATATATATATATATATATATATATATATATATATATATATATATATATATATATATATATATACATATATATATATACATATATATATATATGTATATATATATATATATATATATATATATATATATATATATATATATATATATATATATATATATATATATATATATATATATATATATATATATATATATATATATATATATACCAGACCTTTATAGTAGGACTTGGATAGGAGACAGACAGGAAGATCCCGTCACTTGACGTCATGTAGTGAATAAAACGTCTCAAGGACGATTTTTTTGAGATGTGATTTCATTAAAAAGTGAATAAGACAGGACATTTATAAAGCAAAACTCATTTTATAACAAATTCTGTTAAATTACAAGTCACTACTACCGGGACAGAGACTGAACCTGTGAGGACGGGAGCAGTTAGAGACAACTGGTGCTAGATTATATCATAAGGGTCTTTATAGCTAGAATATAAATTTTAGAACGACATATGGTCTAAGGCAAGTGATTAACACACAGCTGTGTAATTCAGCTAGTTTAGGTAGTTGTGAAGTGTAGCACAGATTACAAATTCGAGAGATGATAATATGTACTCCTCGTAGACAGTTTGATCTCTCAGAGATTTTCCAGAATTCTTTGATATGGTCTACATTGCTGAACACACAAATTACCAGAAATATCACCCAAACATCCTATAGCCTATTCACAGCATAAATATCAGAGGTGACCAGTTAAAAGAAAATTGTATCTTGTTGAATATGGTATAAAATACCGTGAAGTTGAAGATTAAGACACAGCTGCGGTGGCCCGGTGGCCTGGTGGCTAAAGCTCCCGCTTCACACACGGAGGGCCCGGGTTCGATTCCCGGCGGGTGGAAACATTTCGACACGTTTCCTTACACCTGTTGTCCTGTTCACCTAGCATCAAATAGGTACCTGGGTGTTAGTCGACTGGTGTGGGTCGCATCCTGGGGGACAAGATTAAGGACCCCAATGGAAATAAGTTAGACAGTCCTCGATGACGCACTGACTTTCTTGGGTTATCCTGGGTGGCTAACCCTCCGGGGTTAAAAATCCGAACGAAATCTTAGCTGAACTCAATTTGTTTCCAAGGTTGATGGAATGATTACATTATCTTTATTTCACTAGTACACCTGCTTCCTCTGTATTTGACTGAAGAAGCCTAGTGTGTAGACGAAACGTTTCATTAGTAAAGATAATCAACTGATACACATGTGCATTAATCCTCAAAAATGTGTCTCAGATCTTTCAACTACCGTCCACAGAATAGGTAGAGCACAATTATGCTGGTACATCAAATAAATGTATGTAAATTTTCGTTTATTTTTTGGAATTGCATTACAATCTTTGTTTTGAAAAATATAAATCAAGTAAATAAATTACAAGGCATAGTATTCAGTATTCAATTGCAAATTGGAGAGGGAAATTATGGAGCGCCATATACGGACTGAGGAACTGGAGGTCCGTAAATGGGCTGGGGTGTAGGAGCACTGTAAGTAGGCTGGGGTGTAGGAGCACTGTAAGTAGGTTGGGGTGAAGGAGCGCCGTAGGTAGGCTGAGGTGCTTGGTACTGGGCTTCCCCCTCGTAGGTAACTTCAGCAATGAAGCCAGAGTCGCCGTTGACAGTGTAGGCCACATTCTGACGACGACCGTCGGGAAGCAGCACGTAGTAAGATCCCTGGGTATCGTAGCCGTCGCGGGATTCTTGGTGACCGAAGTCGTTACCAGAGTACTGGTCATTTACGGCCCAGTTGAAGTCATATTTAGGAGGAGCCTGATGAAGAATAGCATATGAGTAGCTTCCCTTAATACAGATTATTTTTTTTTTAAATCGTAAAAGCTAAAGTAATTATTTGTTTAGTAGATTTATGAGGAAATATTAGACATGACTCTATAGGTTAGCTAAAATTTAACTTTGACATTATTGTAAGAACTCACCACTGGAGCTGGAGTGCCATAAATGGGAGCAGGAGCAGGGGCGTTATAGGTGGGTGCAGGGGATGGGGCGCTGTAGGTGGGTACAGGACTTGGAGCATTATAAGTGGACGGTGGGGGGCCAAAGGAGGGTCGCTTGTCGGGCCGAGCGAGGGTGGCGGCCACAAGGACAGCCAATACATAAGCCTAGGAGGAAAAAAAAATTTAAACATGAAGTCTAGTTGAAACTCTTCACCCTTCATCTTCCCCAAACCATGTTTAATTTTCGAAACCTCTCCTCAAGTGTCTAATTCATCATCTTAGTTTCGTTATATCCAGTAGATGAACTTTAACCAACAATAAATGCCTACCACCTTTAGCTCATCCTCTTGCTAAGAAGTTTGGTTAAATTGGCTCAACCTGAGCAATTTGCACCAATACTGGTCAAAGATGGTGCTTAATATACTGTATTGTTTTCGTGAATAAAATAATATTTTCTAGTAAGGAAAATGAAGCTTTTAGAAAATGAGAAAGATAGGGAGAAGTGAGAATTATGACTCCGTAGATGTTACTATAATGGCAGAAAAATATAAGGTTGAAGTTAAGGCAATCAAAGATCCCCGACTCACAAGCAGAAGACTGAGGTAGGAACACGAAGAGAAATAAGAGGCTCATTATATCTTCTATAGAGGAATTGACAAATAGAGCCCACAGTGACAAAGCAAAATTATTACTCATTGGAAACTTTATTTACAAGGATATGGAGTGGGAGAAATGGAACCTGCCTGAGGGACCTGACTTTTAGAGATCCAACTTAATTAGTGATAGAGAACTACATTAGTGCTGACAAGTGTTATATATTGAGAGTAAACACCTGAGATTATCAGGTCACAAGTAGACCAGGTCACAAGTAGACCAGGTCACAAGTAGACCAGGTCACAAGTAGACCAGGTCACAAGTAGACCAGGTCACAAGTAGACCAGGTCACAAGTAGACCAGGTCACAAGTAGACCAGGTCACAAGTAGACCAAGTCACAAGTAGACCAGCGCAGACCACGCGAATAGTCAAACGTGTAATTATTTAGCCTCAACCCCAGTAAGTGCAAAATTATAAAATTCGAAGAAGACAACCAGGCACTGGAAAGATACTTAGGACAGAAGAAGTTACAAACCATAAATCGATAAAGGATCCAGGAGTAAACGCAACACCTAATGGACTCCCCAGCCTCAAACCAAACGTTCTAAATTTCAACATCGTATATTGATTACAAGACAATATACAACGTATATTGTCTTGTAATCAGTCCCTCAGCCTAAGGGACTGATTACCTCAAACTCCTTCTGATCTTCACTTTTCCTTTTTGTATTGGACTGATGAAGCCACCGTGTGGCGAAACGTTTCCACAATGAAGATACCCAAGTGTTGCACACGTGTCTAATTTATCAAGATACTCTGAGTATTCCATTAGCCAGAATACTGTTCGACAGTTCAGGATCGGCCACAAGATGGCAAACAAGCTGATTTAAATTTACGACAAATAAATCAGGAAAAATATTTACGAAGTGGAACGATTAGGAAGTAATGAAGCAGATTTCGTACAAAGTTTTAAGAATGGGTACGACAGGGCCTACGAGGCCATTCGTGAGTACATGAGAGGCAAAAATAGGTGAGGGAATATATCTGGTAGCTTTGATTGCCTTCCATTTTGCAGGTGCAATATGGTTCTTGTGGGTTTAGCGCTTCGTGAAAAGTGATAATTCTGGTGACATACCTTGAGAGCCATAGTGAAGCAGCGGCGACGGGAGGCAAGTGAGGACTGGCACTGGGTACTGGTGTTATATAGTGCCAGAGTGACCCCGGGGCCCCACCCTCAACATGACGTCACGAGGTCACAGGGGAAGGAGAGGCATCTGGAACTTCTTCTGGCAGGGTGATTCTTCCCTTGCAAGAAGTGACTTCTGGAACTTCCTCCGGCAGGGGGATTTTCCCCCTGCATGAAAGGGCTTCTGGAACTTCCCTTGGCAGGGTGATGCTTCCCCTGTATGGGGTAAAGCTCAAAATTTAAATCTGATTAATGTTGGTAATTTAGCAGATTTTCTCTCGTATCACAATTTTAGTGAATAAAACCCACAAAGATCTTCAGAAGAACTGGCGTCGTCAGCCACAACCATCATATTATAGAACTCAACCCAACGTATTATAAAGTATCTTTTGCACTTTATTTGTATATAGTACACGCACGGAGATATAAATAGAGTAAACAAACCATACCACGGGTGGGGTTTGAACCGCGGGTTCAAACCCCACCCGTGGTATGGTTTGTTTGCAATCGTGTCATTACGATTTCGTGAGTCATAAATAGAGTATTCAAGCAAGAGGGAACACGAAACAATGGAAACAGAGTTGAAGATGCATGGAACACTCAGTCAAATACATATTGTCATTATTGTTAAGATGATAGACTTAATTACTGCTTCTTTAAGCTATACTAAGAACATTCTTATTATGATTTATTTTTAGTTAAAGATGGCGGAAATTGTATTTTGGCATTATTATGAGCGTTGATTTTCATAAATAAGACGCGAATTAGATTCGGTTTGAGATCTATGTTATGACACACACAAACGATCTTGTCAACGTGTTCTTGTCTTCCTGAGAGCCACTGCACGTCACTGCATGTGGGATGTGGGAAGGTATGATATCATGGCTTAAGGTGTGGACTGGGAGGTTCTTGTAGTTAGTGACAGACTGCAAAGCTGGTATGGATTAAGCTGTAGATTGGGAGGGTGTTATGGTTAGAGATGTAAACTGAAAGGCTGTCATGGCTTAAGGTGTGGACTAGGAGGCTGGAATGGGTTGTGATATAGGTCTTAACAGCGCACCTGTTCTATGACGTAGATATGTGACCTGATTTCTCGGTGAAGGACATCCGTAAATGTACTGGAATATACCAAGACACATTATACACGACACGACACAGCATACTAGGTCTGGCTGGTCGAGGAGACAGCAAGGTCAGGGCCAGCAATTATTAATAACTGATTATAAACCTGAGCACGAAGACCTTGCTGACCAAGAAGTCTTCTGAAACGGTACACGGACAGAAAGAGTTCCCTTGAAAATACAGTATATATATATATATATGTGTGTGTGTGTGTGTGTGTGTGTGTGTGTGTAGGTTAAAGCGAGAGAAATGAACATAAGTGGAATAAAAGATCTCTTCGTTAATTCCTCCATTGAGAGGAAAAATACTAGCTAACACGGGATACATAAAGCAAGTGGTGTATATTTCTTAGTGTGTATACACTGAAAGTTCGCCTAAATTCCCATTTTAGGGTGTAAAATATTCTTAACTGGTGGTAACAGGTTGAAAAAAGCCTTATTGACCCTCGTGTAGCCGAAAGGCTTTAAAAACCCCAATTAACTAATCAATCACGAGACAAGACGATGGGTTTCTACCTCCAGTGGTATCAAAACCTTATTCTAGAGAACAATATTGTGTAGTGTTTCTTTGTTATTTCAGTTGGGTGGAGCACCTGGCTGTGTGGACAACCTAAACCACTGAACGGGTCATTACGTGTTTAAAACCCTTGTCAAATAACACCGTGTTGTTTCCTGACGAATATATCACCGTCCATAAGGAACCCTGGAAGTTTGTATTGTGTCTTGGGTAGATTCTGGAAGAGGAAGGGCAAATAAGAATAGGGAATTGGAAGAAGAATGGGACTATGGATAGGTAGAGAGTGGGAGGAAATAAGAATAGGAGAGTGGGAGGGAACGGGGAGAAGGGGAGGCGTTGAAGGTGAAGGGGAAGCAAGTGGATGACACCTTACCAACACGTTCACCTTGGAATCTGCTCCCATTCTGCACACCAGGTGGTCGCTCCTGCCCACCCTCCACCATCTCCAACCCACCCTCCACCATCTTCTACCCACCCTCCACCATCTTCTACCCACCCTCCACCATCTCCTACCCACCCTCCACCATCTCCTACCCACCCTCCACCATCCTATCACCATCTGCTCTTTTCTGCCCTTTTTCATTTTTTGCCATTTATCTAATGTGTAGAGCTTTTCTTGAAGCTGGTATTATTATTATTATTATTATTATTATTATTATTATTATTATTATTATTATTATTATTATTATTATTATCACGCACATCATCAATCACTCCTTAGGTCATGTTTGTCATGAAACAGGACAAGTGTTTCCTGACGCTGGTCTTAGATGATGACCCGCCGTTGGAGCTTTTGGTCAGCTGACCGATGCCTTCCGCTGGCTTACCGGTCCACTCCTTTAAAAATTATGGTCAGTTAGAACCATTTAGTTTTTTCTCTATCAATCACTCCTAAATTGTCTTTTCAGAAGCACAGGGACTTCACAAATCAATTTAATCTTCAAAATTCATCATCTTCTTCCATCGCTCATAATTCAGGCACTGTACTTCCCACCTCCTGAATTTTAAATCTGACTCACCAGCTTCCCTGAATTCTTTCACAGCTATATCCACACTCACGCTAACAGCGCGTCAATTCTCAAGAACCTCTTGTATCCACTGACTTCAAAATAACATGATGACGCCTTCCTGCTTTATCCTTAAGCCTCCTACCTCTCAAAACTTCATTCAGTCTTTTGCCAATCTTTTTCTGGGCGTTATCCTCACCTTCTTCTCTTCACCGTGGATTTATACATCCTCTTGGCCAACCTGCCTTGTTCACTCTCTTGTTACCTGAACATCACATCCTCTTTACCTCTGCATGAGTTCACAACACAGTCTTTTAATTTATTTACTCCATATTCTCTGCGCAATATTTACATCAAACAGATCTCAAACACATTTTCACTGACTTTAATCTCGTCGTCCTCCTCGCTGCAACGTTTAAAGAACATGCCTCACACCCTCATAACAGTGTTGGCATCACTATATTCTTCAAGGAAAGAAGAGCCTTATGCTGGTGAAAGGTTTCTGATCCCAAAAAACTGGACACATTCTCCTTCATTGGATCGAATCGAACTATCTCCAATACCCAATTCCCCATGTGCTGTATAACTCCTTCAGGTTTACTGCTCCCCATGAAGGCAGTAATAATAATATGTATTTCTTTTTGGCTTCACTGAAAAGCTTCTCTTCACAGGTGCCTCAAAGCTTTATATATCCTTTTCTCCCTCGTCTATTCTATGATTTCACACACTTGTCTGCTGACACTCTCCAGAAATATCTAAGACATTCAATTCCTTCATTTTCCCTTCCTCCAATCTGACGTCTAATCATTCATTGCCCGAATCTCCTATTTTCGTTACATTTTGTTCCTTTTATTACCGTGTTGCTGTTTATGTTCTCTTTTTTTATCACACTTTCCCAGACTCCTCTGCCAAATTCTGGTATTCAGCATCCCAAACTTCCAAATACAATGTCGGTAGCAAAGAACAACTGTGACATTTCTACCGTGTCAGCTTTCAAAGTTGCAGCAGCAGTCTTTGAGGGATACCACTGTCTCAGAGGGATATCACAGTCTTGTCGCATAAGAGCGAAACAGAAGCCTGTTAAACATTTTGCACACTTGCAGGACTGGACACAGACACATACTGGTGAGAGTATTAAGGAAAAGACTCACCCACAGAAGATTTTATTTTGACGATGTCTGTTTGTAGAGCGTTGTTATTGCACCCTCTGTCAGGCAAGTACTGGACAATTATTACCCAAACACGTTTTATTTTCAGGTGCCATAGTGGAACACACGGCCCTTCTGACTGCCCATTGTCTACTGATCAATGGGAAGGCGTCCAGGAGTGGCCTCAGCTATGACATAACCAGTTGATCTGGCATCCCACTGGCCGGAAACACCTGAGGTCAAGGACGGTGCTGTGTTATATTTTTCAGTTTTCTCCAGTTTTCACCACGCCACTATGCCAGCAAATTTCTGAACTCGTTTTCAGTACTGAGTTGAATGTTTGGACAGGTTTTTTCGGTATGCAAATGAAATATATGAAACATATATATATATATAAGTAACTCTGCTGCATCAGTGAAGTTTCCAGTAAATTAAAAAATAAGCTGAAGTTAATCATTATAATATAAAAGAACTTATATTAGAAATTTCCATATTTTTATAACATTTACGTATTTTTAAATTATTTTTGAAACGTGTTTAAATACAATGGTAACTTGTTCTTACTGTTTTTTTTCTGTACATTATTTTTGAATAATAAAATTTTCATACAAAAATAAGTCTTTTATTAACATTTTGATCTATTAATTTTTGAGATTCTTTTTCCATTGTTGGGCAGATGTCACTTTCCTAGTACTTAATTTTTTTGGACTTTTATAATCAAAATAATAATTCAGAAAAAGAATAAAAGAAAAGGTTTTATAACTGGTCAGACTTTAAGACTTTAGGATTGGATTTTTTTTGGCAACGATTTCAATGTTTACCTGGTAAGGAGACTTTATATTTCACTCTATAGAGTGCTTTATGAAGTGTTTCACTCTGTGTAGAGCTTTATCAGGTCACTGACTTAATCAAAATCTAGGTAGAGCTGGATCTGCACTTGTACCTCATCTCTCATTCTGGCAGACTTGCTTATCTCTTCCGTCTCGTGAAGTTGCAAGAGAATACGTCTCAGAGGCTTTCACTTACACTCACTTTACGCTTATCTGTACTTTTCCTCCGTGCATCTTCGTAGCTCCTTCTCGTGTAACATTCCCTCCTCACGTGAAGGCCTGGACTGAAAGCGGGTATGTGATTGCTTGGATCAGGAAACAATATCGAAGGTACTGCCAGTGTATGGAATAGGTATTTGGCGAAAATCTTCTCGTCAAGAGCCCTTAAGCAGAATTAAACCCTCTACCCCTGAATTCAGGGTATTTTCCAGAAGATGTACACTTTAGGGAAGTGGAAGAAAGAGGTAGGGAGCCCACGAAGAGGTATAAAACAGACTGTAGAGTCAGATTTGATTGTTGTAAAGTCTGGATAAGACGGCCGTGGAGCGACACTAGTCTTGAAGGGCTTGATGTGATAACATTCCGTAGGTCTTAGACGCGAATGTGTTTTGTCACCTTCGTTGTTGAACGTAGATGGGGTTGTAAAAATTGTGAAGGTTAGTGTACTGATGAGAGGTGTTGTGAGGTCATATATCCTTGTGTGCTGATGTTAGGTGTAATGACGTCACACATCCTTGTATGCTGATGAGAGGTGTAGGGACATCACACATTGTGTGTAGATAGGTTTAGTGACATCACACATTCTTGTGTGTTGAGAAGTATAATGGCATCACCCATTCTTGTGTGTTGAGGTGTAGTGACATAACCCATCTTTGTGTGTTGAGAGTTGTAGTGATATCACATCATTGTGTTGAGAGGTGTAGTGACATCACACGTCCTTGTGTTAATGAGAGCTGTAATGACATTACACATCCTTGTGTTAATGATAGGTATAGTGCCATCATACTTCCATGTGTTGAGAGGAATGTGACATCACACATCCTTGTGTTGAGAGATATAGTGACATCACACATCGTGTGTTAAGAGGTACAGTGACATCACACATCCTTGTGTGTTGAGAGGTATAATAACATCACACATCATTGTGTTGAGAAGTGTAGTGACATCACACATTCATGTGTTGAGAAGTACAGTGACATCACACATCATTGTGTTGAGAAGTGTAGTGACATCATACATTCATGTGTTGAGAGGTACAGTGACATCACACATTGTGTTGAGAGGTACAGTGACATTACACATCAGAGTGTTGAGAGGTGTAGTGACATCACATATCCTTGTCTAAATTCCATTAATTGAAAATTAGACTCCTCTCTTGCCCACCTAAACCTGATGCTGCTAAAACGTTCTTGATCCAATGAATTGGAGCTACCATCCACACGGACCAAACCTGATTACCTTCCATTCCTCAGACACTTTACGACCGTCATTTATGTATCACCTCCTAAGCAATATATATTATGGAAGGGGGTAATTTGAATACACGAACACCTAGAGAATAGAACGCAGATGACAATAGTAAGAAAGGGTTATCAAGATTTTTTTTTTCAAATAATGGGGGGGGGGGTTCCTCGAGAAACTAAGCTTTTCCTGATTTGTGAAAAAATTGTCCATATAAATGTAATGCTACCTAGCACCTTTTACGAATGAGGTGAAAGTAATGAAGAAGGTGATAATGGAAGAAGACAGGGAGAGGCACTAAGACGACTACATGTTTGGTAAGTGGCCACTAAAATCCTGTTCTGATAAGTACCAACCTGTAGAAGTTGTAGCTGAGCTCAGCAGGTCACTCGTCCTACTGGGGCAAGGTGGTACTCATAGCTTAAGTTCTAGAGAAATCATATGGTAGGGTAGACAGAAAAATAATGGGAAATGTTGCGACCATGTGGAACAGATAATATCGTATTAAAAAACAATAAAGAATTGAAGAGACTGATGCCCAGGTTAGAGTAGGAGGGAAGGGGACCACTTTCTAGGAAAAGTAGGTCTCAGACCGGTATGTGTGATATCACCATAGTTATGAAATATGTTTATAAATAGGGCTGCTGAGAAGTAAATGCTGGGGTGTTGAGGAGAGCTGTGGGACTGTAAGATGAGGAATATAATACGAGGTGGGAAATATCACAGTTGCTCTTTACTGATGACACAGTTATCTTGTAAGATATTCTAAAGTGAACTTGCAGTGGCTGATGGAGGAGTTTAGGTGAGTTTGTAAAAGAAGAAAATTAGAAGTGAACACAGAAAAGAGCAACGTAATGAGAGTAACAAAAACCTTAGGCACTGAAAAACTGGGTATGAGATTGGAAGGAGAGAATGTGGAGGAAGTGAATGTATTTAAATATTTAAGAGTGGACGTATGAGCAGATGGGTCTATCATATATGTAGATGACATGATTCAGACAGGGTTGCCCCATCTGTGGGGAGAAAATATATGAAGATAAAAGAGCATTGTACCAGAGTATAGAGGTACTAACTCTTTCATTTGGGTGTAGGATATGGGTTTTAAATATTGCAGCAAGGCAGAAGGTGGAAGTGGCTAAGACTACCATATTTGATAGCAATGTGTGGTGTGAATATTTTACATGGAATCTGTAGAGAGGAAATTAGATGTTTGTGATTACGAAAGATATTCAGTGGGAAGAGGAGACCAGTGGTTTTTAAAGATTTGATGTGTTGTTAGAGTGTGATCAAAGTAGCATTTTTTGAAGGGACTCGGAAGAAAGCTGTCAGCCAGACTTGAGTCCTGGAGGTAGAAGTACAGTGCCAGCACGCTGAAGGAGGGGTCGTGATGTTGTGGAAGTAGTGCCTGCACTCTGAAGGAGGGGTCGTGATGTTGTGGAAGTAGTGCCTGCACTCTGAAGGAGGGGTCGTGATGTTGTGGAAGTAGTGCCTGCACTCTGAAGGAGGGGTCGTGATGTTGTGGAAGTAGTGCCTGCACTCTGAAGGAGGGGTCGTGTTGTTGCAGTAGAAGAGTAATTAGTACTGTGACGTCTGTGCACTGCTGTGCACGTACAGGTTAAGCACCTGTATGGTTGGTTGGTTATTGGTGTTTACTGCCTATCGACCTAAATAAGGTCATTAATTCTTAAAATTGGGATTATATTAAGCTCTCACTATATAAAAGCCGAGAAAAATACGCCTGTTGGGGTATATATCCTGCTTTTTTAAAATAATTTAATAAAAATATTAAAAATATTTAATAATTAGTTATAAAAATAAATGGGTCAATAGAAAATATAAATTGGGAACACGTAGGGAAAACAAAATGAAAAAATCGATAGAAAATATAGAGACAAGGATGAAAAGAAATTGGAAATAAGGAACAATAACGAGGGAAAATCTTGAGGAGAAAAATAAGTGATATTTTGTCATGAATTTCTGAATAACAAAAAAAAAAAAAAAAAAAAAAAAGCGAAAAAATCTAGCCATAAATTATGCAGAAAGTGACTCACAAAATCGTATTAACACGATGGCAAGCAAACCAAGGCACGGGTGGGGTTAGAACCCATGGCAAGTGAATCGTTAAACTCTAGGCCAGTACGTAAGATATTGGGCCAGCTGGTTACAATAAAATTCAGTGCGTAACCCACTGAACCAGCTGGCTACAATAAGATTCAGTGCATAACCCACTGGACCAGCTGGCTACAATAAAATTCAGTGGGTAAACCACTGGATCAGCTGGCTACAATAAGATTTAGTGCATAACCCACTGAACCAGCTGGCTACAATAAGATTCAGTGCATAACCCACTGGACCAGCTGGCTACAGTAAGATTCGTCCAACTAAGTATGTTTAAAAATATACCTAGTTAGATGAATCTTATTGTAGCCATCTGGCCCAGTGGTTTACGCACTGTCCTGGACTTTTACAACTCATTTGCCATGGGTTCTAACCCCATCAGTACAGTAGTTTTTACAGAAAAATCCTATATTCACAGATGTAGTCGATCTGTACCTAAAATATCTCTTCACGGGAGGTGCCTTGATACAGGTGATGGGCTCTTGATCCAAGACGCTGGTGCTACCCTCCCTATTCTCGAATCAAACCTGGTTACTTCTCATTCACTAGGAGCTCAATAACACCTGCTCATCACATTCACTAGGAGCTCAATAACACCTGCTCATCACATTCACTAGGAGCTCAATAACACCTACTCATTCACTAGGGG
This sequence comes from Cherax quadricarinatus, assembly GCF_038502225.1. Lineage (NCBI taxonomy): Eukaryota > Metazoa > Arthropoda > Malacostraca > Decapoda > Parastacidae > Cherax > Cherax quadricarinatus. The sequence continues at coordinate 14,285,614 of NC_091363.1, read as the reverse complement.
CTCAAACACCTGCTCATTCACTAGGGGCTCAAACACCTGCTCATTCGCTAGGGGCTCAAACACCTACTCATTCACTAGGGGCTCAAACACCTGCTCATTCACTAGGGGCTCAAACACCTACTCATTCACTAGGGGCTCAAACACCTGCTCATTCACTAGGGGCTCAAACACCTGCTCATTCACTAGGGGCTCAAACACCTGCTCATTCACTAGGGGCTCAAACACCTACTCATTCACTAGGGGCTCAAACACCTGCTCATTCACTAGGGGCTCAAACACCTGCTCATTCACTAGGGGCTCAAACACCTGCTCATTCACTAGGGGCTCAAACACCTACTCATTCACTAGGGGCTCAAACACCTACTCATTCACTAGGGGCTCAAACACCTACTCATTCACTAGGGGCTCAAACACCTACTCATTCACTAGGGGCTCAAACACCTACTCATTCACTAGGGGCTCAAACACCTGCTCATTCACTAGGGGCTCAAACACCTACTCATTCACTAGGGGCTCAAACACCTACTCATTCACTAGGAGCTCAATAACACCTACTCATTCACTAGGAGCTCAATAACACCTACTCATTCACTAGGAGCTCAATAACACCTACTCATTCACTAGGGGCTCAAACACCTGCTCATTCACTAGGGGCTCAAACACCTGCTCATTCACTAGGGGCTGAAACACCTGCTCATTCACTAGGGGCTCAAACACCTGATCATTCACTAGGGGCTCAAACACCTGCTCATTCACTAGGGGCTCAAACACCTACTCATTCACTAGGGGCTCAAACACCTGCTCATTCACTAGGGGCTCAAACACCTGCTCATTCACTAGGGGCTCAAACACCTGTTCATTCACTAGGGGCTCAAACACCTGCTCATTCACTAGGGGCTCAAACACCTGCTCATTCACTAGGGGCTCAAACACCTGCTCATTCAATAGGGGCTCAAACACCTGCTCATTCACTAGGGGCTCAAACACCTACTCATTCACTAGGGGCTCAAACACCTGCTCATTCCCTAGGGGCTCAAACACCTGCTCATTCACTAGGGGCTCAAACACCTGCTCATTCACTAGGGGCTCAAACACCTGCTCGTTCACTAGGGGCTCAAACACCTGCTCATTCACTAGGGGCTCAAACACCTGCTCGTTCACTAGGGGCTCAAACACCTGCTCATTCACTAGGGGCTCAAACACCTGCTCGTTCACTAGGGGCTCAAACACCTGCTCATTCACTAGGGGCTCAAACACCTGCTCGTTCACTAGGGGCTCAAACACCTGCTCATTCACTAGGGGCTCAAACACCTGCTCATTCACTAGGGGCTCAAACACCTGCTCATTCACTAGGGGCTCAAACACCTGCTCATTCACTAGGGGCTCAAACACCTGCTCTTGTACCAACAAGAAAACATTACGAGAGCTTAAATACTTGAGCATATTTCTGAAACTTTTTACTTATTATTGAATATTTTAATGTTGATTATTGTTTTCGATGGAAACTTCGAAATGCTCAGCTGAAGAACTCCACTAAAGACTTATATTAAGCAAAAAAATAAAAAAATAAAAATCAGATAGTCTTTAGAGTTCTCAGTAAGACAAAAAAAATGAGCATCGACATTTAGTAAGACTGAAAACCTAATCGAAACACCAAAAGTAAATAGTAGCAGTTGTAGTAGTGCAGTAGTATTAGTAGTACTAGCAGTAGTAGTCGTAGATGGTTCGCCGGTATTGTCCTGGCCCGGGTCTTGTCCAGTTGGTGACCCGGTCAAAACAAAACAAAAAAAAAATCTTTAAAATCTTCGTAAGGTTCAGAAAGACGACAGAAGACACACAATGATTCACTGAGGAATATTAAAACAAAAGACTGGAAAATGCTTAGATAGTTAAGAAACAACAGGAAGATCTACAGAATGTCAGGACGAGCTGGAAACAAACTCTGGAAGAACAGCTCAGGAAGTCCTCAGTAAATTTCAAAAAGGTACAGAAAGTATTTGTGAGACACGGGAATACTACTAGTGGCTGGAAAATGCTCGCGGGGAGCCATGACTGTTTAAGAAGATTCATGGAATTTCTGTACCTCTCAAGAAGGCTCAAAAATGCTGATGATATTTTAAGTAGACTGAAGAGACTCGACAAGTTAAGGGAGACTTAGAAAAGTACAAGAAGGCTGAAAAGGAAGCATGAAAATCCTAGAATACTCAAGAAAGCTTTATGATTCAGGAGATCACTAACAACTAAAGAAAATATTGAAGAATATGAGGAAGGACAGCGAAATACAGGAATAAATAAAGCTGAGGAAAACTCAAGAAAGGTTTTAAAAAATTCAGTTCTCCCAGACCTGAGGAGACTCCAGAAAGATCATGGAATCAAAAGGAGATTCCATGAAAAAGTCTTCATCTCCCTTCTCTTTTTCCCCCTCTCTCTTTCTCTTTCCCTCCCTCTCTCCTTTCCTCCCTACCCAGAAAAGAATGATTACACGCACGACTGACCCAGATAACCAAGGCTTTTAAGGTGTGTGTGTTTGTGTGTGATTACCTAATTGTTATGCTGTAGGTTGACCTCGCCTGTGTCTATCATACCTGTGGGTACTAACCTATATGTTGTTGCAGAGGTTTAGTCTCAGTTCTTGGCCCCACCTCTTTCCTGGCCCCTTATGGGTTCGCTGTCTCTTGACTTCGAGAGCCTTATCGTGCCTCTTCTTGGAACTATGTATGGATCCTACCACCACTTTACTGTCGAGGTCGCTTCACTTATGTGTACTCACCTATATATGGTTGCAGGGGTTGAGTCATACCTCTTGGCCTCACCTGTTCGCTGGTCGCTACTAGGTCCACTCTCTACCAGCTCCGAGAGCCTTATCGTACCTCTTCTTAAAGCTATGTACAAATCCTGCCTCCACTACTTCATTCCCCAGGTTGTTCCACTTCCTGATAATTTCAAGGCTGAAGAAATACTTCCTAACATTCCTATGACTCACATTGATTTTCAACTTTCAGTTGTGTCCCTTTGTTCCTGTGTCCCATCTGTGTATGTTCGAGTGTACTCGCCTATTTGTGGTTGCAGGAGTCGATTCACAACTCCTGGCCCCGCCTCTTTGCTTGTCGCTACTAGAGGCACTCTCTCCCTGCTCCAAGAGTTTTATCGCACTTTTTTTTTGTGTGTGTATGTATGTACAGAGGTAGGGAGAAGAATACCCCCTACAAACAGTAGTGGTCTCAGAACGGAAGTTCCCCACCACGTTCATCCACTACCACCACCACCCCTCCAACCATAACCCAATCCCCAACCCTCCCCAGCCTGACCTCCGTGGACTGCAAGTGGTGATGGTTGCTGCGTGGTAGGTGTGGTTGGTATGGTTGATAATTGCAGTGGTGAGGTGGTGTGTGAATGATGGGTGTGGAGAGTGGTTGGTAAGTGACAGGGTGTAGTGGGTTAATAGGTGGGTAGGTAGGTGGGTAGGTGATGGAGGTAGCGGTCTTGATGGTGGTGCTGTCCATGATGATGATGGTGATGGTGGTGACGGTGGTGGTGGTGACGGTGGTGTTGGAGTTAGTGGTGGTGGTGACGGTGGTGTTAGTGTAAGTGGTGGTGGTGGTGGTTTTGGTGGTGGTGGTGTTAGTGGTGGTGGTGTCAGTGGTGGTGGTGACGGTGGTGGTGGTGTCAGTGGTGGTGGTGTCGGTGGTGGTGGTGTCAGTGGTGGTGGTGATGGTGGTGGTGGTGACGATGGTGGTGGTGACGGTGGTGGTGGTGTCAGTGGTGGTGGTGACGGTAGTGGTGGTGTCAGTGGAGTTGGTGTCTGTGGTGGTGGTGACGGCGGTGGTGGTGACGGTGGTGGTGGTGGTGTCAGTGGTGGTGGTGTCAGTAGTGGTGGTGTCAGTGGTGGTGGTGCCAGTGGTGGTGGTGACGGTGGTGTTGGTGTCAGTGGTGGTGGTGACGGTGGTGGTGGTAGTGTCAGTGGTGGCGGTGTCAGTGATGGTGGTGACGGTGGTGTTGGTGTCAGTGGTGTTGGTGTCAGTGGTGGTAGTGGTGTCAGTGTCGGTGGTGTCAGTGGTAGTGGTGTCAGTGGTAGTGGTGTTAGTGGTAGTGGTGTCAGTGGTAGTGGTGTCAGTGGTAGTGGTGTCAGTGGTAGTGGTGTCAGTTATAGTAGTGTCAGTGGCAGTGGTGTCAGTGGCAATGGTACCAGTTGTAGTGGTGTCATTGGTAGTGGTGTCAAGGGTAGTGGCGTCAGTTGCAGTAGTGTCAGTGGTGGCGGTGTCAGTGATGGTGGTGACGGTGGTGTTGGTGTCAGTGGTGTTGGTGTCAGTGGTGGTAGTGGTGTCAGTGTCGGTGGTGTCAGTTATAGTAGTGTCAGTGGTAGTGGTGTCAGTGGTAGTAGTGTCCGTGGTAGTGGTGTCAGTTATAGTAGTGTCAGTGGTAGTGGTGTTAGTGGTAGTAGTGTCAGTGGTAGTGGTGTCAGTGGTAGTAGTGTCAATGGTAGTGGTGTCAGTGGTAGTAGTGTCAGTGATAGTGATGTCAGTTATAGTAGTGTCAGTGGTAGTGGTGTCAGTGGTAGTAGTGTCAGTGGTAGTGGTGTCAGTGGTAGTAGTGTCAGTGGTAGTGGTGTCAGTTATAGTAGTGTCAGTGGTAGTGGTGTCAGTGGTAGTAGTGTCAGTGGTAGTGGTGTCAGTGGTAGTAGTGTCAGTGGTAGTGGTGTCAGTGGTAGTAGTGTCAGTGATAGTGATGTCAGTTATAGTAGTGTCAGTGGTAGTGGTGTCAGTGGCAATGGTGTCAGTGGTAGTAGTGTCAGTGGTAGTGGTGTCAGGGGTAGCGGTGTCAGTGGTAGTGGTGTCAGTGGTAGTGGTGTCAGTTATAGTAGTGTCAGTGGTAGTGGTGTCAGTTATAGTAGTGTCAGTGGTAGTGGTGTCAGTGGCAATGGTGTCAGTGGTAGTAGTGTCAGTGGTAGTGGTGTCAGTTATAGTAGTGTCAGCGGTAGTGGTGTCAGTGGCAATGGTGTCAGTGGTAGTAGTGTCAGTGGTAGTGGTGTCAGGGGTAGCGGTGTCAGTGGTAGTGGTGTCAGTGGTAGTGGTGTCAGTGGTAGTGGTGTCAGTGGTAGTGGTGTCAGTGGTAGTGGTATCAGTTATAGTAGTGTCAGTGGTAGTGGTGTCAGGGGTAGTAGTGTCAGTGGTAGTAGTGTCAGTGGTAGTAGTGTTAGTGGTAGTAGTGTCAGTGGTAGTGGTGTCAGTGGTAGTAGTGTCAGTGGTAGTGGTGTCAGGGGTAGTAGTGTCAGTGGTAGTGGTGTCAGTGGTAGTAGTGTCAGTGATAGTGGTGTCAGTGGTAGTAGTGTCAGTGGTAGTGGTGTCAGGGGTAGTAGTGTCAGTGGTAGTGGTGTCAGTGGTAGTAGTGTCAGTGGTAGTGGTGTCAGGGGTAGTAGTGTCAGTGGTAGTGGTGTCAGTGGTAGTAGTGTCAGTGGTAGTGGTGTCAGGGGTAGTAGTGTCAGTGGTAGTGGTATCAGTTATAGTAGTGTCAGTGGTAGTGGTGTCAGTGGTAGTAGTGTCAGTGGTAGTGGTGTCAGGGGTAGTAGTAGTAGTAGTAGTGTCATTGGTGTCAGCCAGATGTCAGTCAGCTTTCAACAGTTTCGATAGATTTCCGTAGATTTATTACTCTTTTGTAGCAGACTGCATTTGTGGTAGACAGTACCTTAGATTTATTTCTCTCTGGAAAATACATCATTGGTGGGTAGACTGTTCTATATGATATTTATCTACGAGAGAGAGAATAGTTTATTCTGTCTTACTGCACGGTTTTGGGAACATGAAGCATTTGTATAGTGTGTGTGTGTGTGTGTGTGTGTGTGTGTGTGTGTGTGTGTGTGTGTGTGTGGATCTGTCTAAACAAGTGACCAGGGATTTACATTATCCAACTAAAAATTATAAATCGTAATTAACCCTGTCATGCCTTGATTAAATATATGTGAGTCCTGTAGCCTTCAGCCTATCCTGGTTAGTATATTGACTCCTCAGCCTATCCTGGTTAGTATATTGACTCCTCAGCCTATCCTGGTTAGTGAACTAACTCACTACAGTATATGTGATACCTTACTGACAACTTTAGATCTGTTGTAGAGCACTTTCTGATTTGACAAAACCACATATGTGGGCGAAACGTCGTCAATAAAGCATTGCATTATACTCTATTTACGTGTCCTTTTCAAGAACATGATGTGGCATATATATGTACTGGAAAATATAAGAAAGACAAAAAGAGGCGGCTGAAAATAACATTTTCTATACTGATTAAACATGTGAAAGAATTCTTAAATAAAGCGAAGGACATCAAGGTCCTGGAGGATTATAAGGATCTAAGAACTATACAGGATCATTCAAAGGAGGATAGTGTGAATATACAGGATTTCATAAAGACTGCTAAGATGTTGAAGGCTGTTGGAAGTGAGGATGAAAAAATAACTTACAAAGTAACAAGACCATATATACACATCAAATGTTTTCTCAAAGAAATGGCCACGATATAGATGAAAATTATGTTACTATAAGTGGAAGAAAAAGGACAACAGTAGGAATAATGCATTTCTGAATATTTTATACACTAACATAGATGGATTAATCTTAAGGATGTAAATGAAAAGAAACCTGATATAGTTCGTCTAACCGGAAATGTTGATATTTTAGTGATAAGAGAAGATGCAAACTAGAAAGAGACGCTCCCTATACAGGCGAAGGCGAAGAATCACAGAGCTGCTGAGAGGGTGCAGTATATTTGAAATACGAAGGGAGGCACTGGTCAGAGAAATAGTAAATATCGAACTTAAGCTTAAGAAATTTTACAGGAGACAAGAATAATTATACAACGAACAGTGTTGAAGACAGGACATATGTGGCATAACTCTGCTACTGTAAATGTAAATAGGAAATTACACACACACACACACATACACACACACACACACACACACACACACACACACACACACACACACATACATACACACACACACACACACACACACACACACACACAGGAGCTCGGACTCGACCCCCGCAACCTCAACTAGGTGAGTACACACACACACACACACACTCTGTCTCTCTCTCTCTCCCCCTCTCCCCGTCTCTCTCTCTCTCTCCCCGTCTCTCTCTCTCTCTCTCTCTCTCTCTCTCTCTCTCTCTCTCTCTCTCTCTCTCTCTCTCTCTCTCTCTCTCTCTCTCTCTCTCTCTCTCTCTTTCTCTCTTTTTCTTTTCTGTTCTTGACTCCTTGACTCGTACACTACAGTCCTTAATCTAGAAAGAAAATTCATAGTTTGGAGATTAGGAGGAGATGCGGAGTTGCTACAAGTATTTTCCAGAGAAGTGAGGAGGGGTCGTTAAAGTGGTTTGGTCATTTAGCTCTAGAAGATAGAGCAAAACAGGATGACTTGGAGGGTGGGAAGTAGTTCTCAGCAGATAGCCTCAGTCTAGACATCCAAGTCCTCTGATATCGTTTTTCCAATTGTATTACAATACACATATATAAACTCTCTCTCTCTCTCTCTCTCTCTCTCTCTCTCTCTCTCTCTCTCTCTCACTCACTCCCAACAATGAGGGTCAGTTAGACTCCTCACGCCCAAGCGTGTGGTAACACCGCCCAGAGAAGTGATGCTTCCAGATTCTGTTCCAGTTCCAGGTCACGCTTGGCTGCCAGGTCAGGGTTCACAACCAGGTCAGTGAGGGGACCCCACCAGCCCCATAAAGCACCATAGTCCCCACCCCTCCCCTAGTTTTTCTCCTTTCTCCACGCCTGAGCTAATATGGTAGACATAACTAAAGACCTGTCATAATGGGACTCGCCATGGTGCAATGGTGGGTTTCTTCATCAGACAAATATTGCAATGGCAGCGACCTAGGTTATCAGGTGACTTGTTATAGATCTATTAGCTTAGAATCTATCATGGTTTCCGGCTAACGCGACGGTCTGGAGTTTTGAGACTCTCTGATCGCGGGTTCTACCCCCGTCCGTGGTATGGTTTGTTTCCAATCGTGTCATTACGATTTCGTGAGTCATGGTTTCAATAGCTTTGGATCTACTATGGTTTCCGTAGCTTTAGATCCATCATGGTTCTTTCGTGCTGTTTAGGTAAATCTGGTCAATTAGCAAGAATTCATTTAAATTTAAGTCCTTTCTAAACTTTTCTCTTATACATTTAAAGATATATTTTTTCATTTCTGTTCATATAAAATTTAATAATTTTGTACCAAAAGAACCTTAGGAAACTCACCTAACCTTATAACAACAAGGGCAATTTAATTTAGCCTAATCCAACTAAATATATTTTATATAAGTTTACAATAATTTAGTGGTAAACAAACACAATGAAATATATTTTTTTTCGTTAAGCTCAGAATGATTTTTGCAAAATTATTGCGTACACAAATTTCCGCTGGCCATACTCAGCAAGAGGTGCGTTGCTATTTAAGCTATAATCGCAAGTTTTACTTATTCGGCACGACACTTCCAATAGCTTTGGATCTACCATGGTTCCAATAGCATTGGATCTATCGTGGTTTCCGAAGCTTTGGATCTATCACGGTTTCCGTAGCTTAGGCACTATCATGGTTCCTATAGCTTAAGATATATCCATAACTTTATTATGATTCCCATGTCTTAAGATCTACCATGGTCCCCATGGCTTCAAATCTGCCATGGATCCCATACCTTGTACATAATTAAATGAAGCTGCCGAGAAATTTTCTAGTGTATTCTTCACAACAAGTGAAAAACATCCAGAACTTCGGGAATGAGGCCGAGGTACTGGTTAGGTTAGGTTAGGTTTGTCAGGAAACAGGATAAGCGTTTTTTGACGCGGATCTTAGTCATATGATGAGCTGCAGCTACAGCTTTAGGTTATCTGCCTGAGGCCTTCCACTGGCTTACCCTTCCACCCCTTTAAAAGTTCTGGTGAAGATTATAATAATTAAAAGATGGGTACTGTTTGCAGAGACTGGTTAGCTGGTTACGATATAACTCTATTTCAAGAATCACTCGATGATTCGGCCACTTTAGAAACAAGAACAGTTGATAAATAAAGAAGAAAAAGACACATTACCGTGACTGGAACAATTGATGATGAATCAGTCGACTGTGATACGGCAGAATTTATTGACTTAGCGGAAATGCAGGCTAAGGACAGTAAGGATTTTTTTCAGTTGTACCTCTGAGACGATAAAAGAGAGTACGATCCATCATAATGGAGTTAAAGTTTGTGAAGAATTGCATTCAGCTTCCAGCAGCTGTTTAGGTAAGCAATATGTGTAATGTAAGAGGGTGACTAAATATCGTTTCAGTTTTGCAAAGACAGTCAGTAAAGGACTGATTAATGCACCTTAAACAGTGTAAAATATAACGTGTACCATATTCAATGGCCGCCCGTTTTCTGTTTGCGTTCCTGGACATTTTTATTAACTTTATCTTACAATGTAAGAAAAGATATTTATAATGTAAACATCTTATATTCACATTTCTCGAGGAAAAATATTCACAGCTTTATTTGGATCTTGCAGATCCAGTATGGCGATCACCCCTCACAGAGTAGTGTGGACTCAACCAGCAGTGTGACTTGGACCTGAGGTGGTCACTCCCTCAGCCCTCGTTTTAAAACAGGCTTTTAATGCTTTTAATGGGACATCATTTCGCTCTGTCATGACTCATTAAAGCTGTATACAGAGCGAAACATTGTAGCAACTAAAGTTGTTCTTCATACTGTGGCTTTATATCGAAGAAAACCATACATATATGGCATATAATACCGACAAGATGAAGAATATATACATCCGGGTATCTTTATTGTAGACTTTTCGCTATTTAGTGGCTTTATTAATACAAATTCAAATAATTAAAGGGAAGACAGTAGAACTATATAAAAAAGATGAGGTAATCAGTCCCTCAGCCTTGGTGTTGGTGAAGAGTTGGTGAAGATCACCGTAGTCTTGAAGACTACGGTGCTCTTCACCAAGGCTGAGGGACTGATTACCTTGTCGTTTGTATATAGTTCTACTGTCTTCCCATTATGTCCTTGAATTTGTATTGATGAATCCAGTAATGGGAAAGATTATAGTGTGGATGCGGTGATGATGGTTAGAGTTGCACAAGCGATGCTTCCAGCTCCGTCAGACGCGACCTACGGCTTCAGGAGCTCCTTAAACACCAGGAATAGAATAAATATCTCAGCAGGAGTTTCACTGAGGTGAGAAGTATTCCTCCTCTGAGGACGTCGACGATCTCCCCCTCCCCCAACGTTCAACGCTTACCACGCATAATAACCATTTAAAAACAGCACGTTTGTGGTCTGGGGAGTGTTACAAGCAAAATCTGAGACTTTTTATGGTTAAGAGAACGATGACGTATTTTTTTTTTTTCAAGCACGGCCTCTAACACATGCCCGGCAGCGCTCGGGCCGTTTTTTTTTTTAGCTCAAGGTTAGACTGTCGTCGGACTGTCGTTGACAAGTTTTCTCAAATAACGGGTTGGGAAAGGATGACCATGGAAGCGGCCGCTACTAGTTTAATGGAGTGAAGCTTGTAGTCATCCCGGGTGAGGGAGAGTGTTACTTCCAGTCAAGTGTGGTTAACACTCTGACAGGTGTGGTCCCACACGCCTCTATGTCAGGTGTAACAACACACGCCTCTATGTCAGGTGTAACAACACACGCCTCTCTGTCAGGTGTAACAACACACGCCTCTATGTCAGGTGTAACAACACACGCCTCTGTCAGGTGTAACAACACACGCCTCTATGTCAGGTGTAACAACACACGCCTCTCTCTCAGGTGTAACAACACACGCCTCTCTGTCAGGTGTAACAACACACGCCTCTCTGTCAGGTGTAACAACACACGCCTTTCTGTCAGGTGTAACAACACACGCCTTTCTGTCAGGTGTAACAACACACTCCTCTATGTCAGGTGTAACAACACACGCCTCTCTGTCAGGTGTAACAACACACGCCTCTCTGTCAGGTGTAACAACACACGCCTCTCTGTCAGGTGTAACGACACACTCCTCTAAGTCAGGTGTAACAACACACGCCTCTCTCTCAGGTGTAACAACACACGCCTCTCTGTCAGGTGTAACAACACATGCCTTTCTGTCAGGTGTAACAACACACGCCTCTCTGTCAGGTGTAACAACACACGCCTCTCTGTTAGGCATAACAACACACGCCTTTCTGTCAGGTGTAACAACACACGCCTTTCTGTCAGGTGTAACAACACACGCCTCTCTGTCAGGTGTAACAACACACGCCTCTATGTCAGGTGTAACAACACACGCCTCTCTGTCAGGTGTAACAACACACGCCTCTATGTCAGGTGTAACAACACACGCCTCTCTGTCAGGTGTAACGACACACTCCTCTAAGTCAGGTGTAACAACACACGCCTCTATGTCAGGTGTAACAACACACACCTCTCTGTCAGGTGTAACAACACACGCCTTTCTGTCAGGTGTAACAACACACGCCTCTCTGTCAGGTGTAACAACACACACCTCTCTGTCAGGTGTAACAACACACGCCTCTCTGTCAGGTGTAACAACACACGCCTTTCTGTCAGGTGTAACAACACACGCCTCTCTGTCAGGTGTAACAACACACGCCTCTCTGTCAGGTGTAACAACACACGCCTCTCTGTCAGGTGTAACAACACACGCCTTTCTGTCAGGTGTAACAACACACTCCTCTATGTCAGGTGTAACAACACACGCCTCACTGTCAGGTGTAACAATACACGCCTCTCTGTCAGGTGTAGCAACACACGCATCTCTGCCAGGTGTAACAACACACGCTTCTCTGTCAGGTGTAACAACACACGCCTCTCTGTCAGGTGTAACAACACACGCCTCTCTGTCAGGTGTAACAACAAACGCGTCTATGCCAGATGTAACAACACACGCCTCTCTGTCAGGTGTAACAACTCACGCCTCTCTGTCAGGTGTAACAACACACGCCTCTCTGTCAGGTATAACAACACACGTCTCTCTGTCTCTCTGTCAGGTGTAACAACACACGCCTTTCTGTCAGGTGTAACAACACACGCCTCTCTGTGAGGTGTAACAACACACGCCTCTCTGTGAGGTGTAACAACACACGCCTCTCTGTCAGGTGTAACAACACACGCCTCTCTGTGAGGTGTAACAACACACGCCTCTCTGTCAGGTGTAACAACACACGCCTCTATGTTAGGTGTAACAACACACGCTTCTATGTCAGGTGTAGCAACACACGCCTCTCTGTCAGGTATAAGAACACACGCCTCTTTGTCAGGTGTAACAACACACGCCTCTATGCCAGGTGCAACTATACACGCCTCTATGTCAGGTGTAACAACACACGCCTCTATGTCAGGTGTAACAACACACGCCTCTCTGTCAGGTGTAACAACACACGCCTCTATGCCAGGTGTAACAACACACGCCTCTATGTCAAGTGTAACAACACACGCCTCTATGTCAGGTGTAACAACACACGCCTCTATGTCAGGTGTAACAGCATACGCCTCTCTGTCAGGTGTAACAACACACGCCTCTATGTCAGGTGTAACAACACACGCCTCTCTGTCAGGTGTAACAACACACGCCTCTTTGCCAGGTGTAACAACACACGCCTCTATGTCAGGTGTAACAACACACGCCTCTATGTCAGATGTAATAACACACACCTCTCTGTCAGGTGTAACAACACACGCCTCTCTGTCAGGTGTAACAACACACGCCTTTCTGTCAGGTGTAACAACACACGCCTCTCTGTCAGGTGCAACAACACACGTCTCTCTGTCAGATGTAGCAACACACGCCTCTCTGTCAGGTGTAACAACACACGCCTCTCTGTCAGGTGTAACAACACACGCCTTTCTGTCAGGTGTAACAACACACGCCTCTCTGTCAGGTGTAACAACACACTCCTCTATGTCAGGTGTAACAACACACGCCTCTCTGCCAGGTGTAACAACACACGCCTCTCTGTCAGGTGTAACAACACACGCCTCTCTGTCAGGTGTAACAACACACGCCTCTCTGTCAGGTGTAACAACAAACGCGTCTATGCCAGATGTAACAACACACGCCTCTCTGTCAGGTGTAACAACTCACGCCTCTCTGTCAGGTATAACAACACACGTCTCTCTGTCTCTCTGTCAGGTGTAACAACACACGCCTCTCTGTGAGGTGTAACAACACACGCCTCTCTGTCAGGTGTAACAACACACGCCTCTCTGTCAGGTGTAATAACACACGCCTCTCTGTGAGGTGTAACAACACACGCCTTTCTGTCAGGTGTAACAACACACGCCTCTCTGTCAGGTGTAACAACACACGCCTCTCTGTCAGGTGTAACAACACACGCCTCTATGTTAGGTGTAACAACACACGCCTCTATGTCAGGTGTAGCAACACACGCCTCTCTGTCAGGTATAACAACACACGCCTCTTTGTCAGGTGTAACAACACACGCCTCTATGCCAGGTGTAACAACACACGCCTCTATGTCAGGTGTAACAACACACGCCTCTATGTCAGGTGTAACAACACACGCCTCTATGTCAGGTGTAACAACACACGCCTCTGTGTCAGGTGTAACAGCATACGCCTCTCTGTCAGGTGTAACAACACACGCCTCTATGTCAGGTGTAACAACACACGCCTCTTTGTCAGGTGTAACAACACACGCCTCTATGTCAGGTGTAACAACACACGCCTCTATGTCAGATGTAATAACACACACCTCTCTGTCAGGTGTAACAACACACGCCTCTATGTCAGGTGTAACAACACACGCCTCTATGTCAGGTGTAACAACATACGCCTCTCTGTCAGGTGTAACAACACACGCCTTTCTGTCAGGTGTAACAACACACGCCTCTCTGTCAGGTGTAACAACACACACCTCTCTGTCAGGTGTAACAACACACGCCTCTCTGTCAGGTGTAACAACACACGCCTTTCTGTCAGGTGTAACAACACACGCCTCTCTGTCAGGTGTAACAACACACGCCTCTCTGTCAGGTGTAACAACACACGCCTCTCTGTCAGGTGTAACAACACACGCCTTTCTGTCAGGTGTAACAACACACTCCTCTATGTCAGGTGTAACAACACACGCCTCACTGTCAGGTGTAACAATACACGCCTCTCTGTCAGGTGTAGCAACACACGCATCTCTGCCAGGTGTAACAACACACGCTTCTCTGTCAGGTGTAACAACACACGCCTCTCTGTCAGGTGTAACAACACACGCCTCTCTGTCAGGTGTAACAACAAACGCGTCTATGCCAGATGTAACAACACACGCCTCTCTGTCAGGTGTAACAACTCACGCCTCTCTGTCAGGTGTAACAACACACGCCTCTCTGTCAGGTATAACAACACACGTCTCTCTGTCTCTCTGTCAGGTGTAACAACACACGCCTTTCTGTCAGGTGTAACAACACACGCCTCTCTGTGAGGTGTAACAACACACGCCTCTCTGTGAGGTGTAACAACACACGCCTCTCTGTCAGGTGTAACAACACACGCCTCTCTGTGAGGTGTAACAACACACGCCTCTCTGTCAGGTGTAACAACACACGCCTCTATGTTAGGTGTAACAACACACGCTTCTATGTCAGGTGTAGCAACACACGCCTCTCTGTCAGGTATAAGAACACACGCCTCTTTGTCAGGTGTAACAACACACGCCTCTATGCCAGGTGCAACTATACACGCCTCTATGTCAGGTGTAACAACACACGCCTCTATGTCAGGTGTAACAACACACGCCTCTCTGTCAGGTGTAACAACACACGCCTCTTTGCCAGGTGTAACAACACACGCCTCTATGTCAAGTGTAACAACACACGCCTCTATGTCAGGTGTAACAACACACGCCTCTGTGTCAGGTGTAACAGCATACGCCTCTCTGTCAGGTGTAACAACACACGCCTCTATGTCAGGTGTAACAACACACGCCTCTCTGTCAGGTGTAACAACACACGCCTCTTTGCCAGGTGTAACAACACACGCCTCTATGTCAGGTGTAACAACACACGCCTCTATGTCAGATGTAATAACACACACCTCTCTGTCAGGTGTAACAACACACGCCTCTCTGTCAGGTGTAACAACACACGCCTTTCTGTCAGGTGTAACAACACACGCCTCTCTGTCAGGTGCAACAACACACGTCTCTCTGTCAGATGTAGCAACACACGCCTCTCTGTCAGGTGTAACAACACACGCCTCTCTGTCAGGTGTAACAACACACGCCTTTCTGTCAGGTGTAACAACACACGCCTCTCTGTCAGGTGTAACAACACACTCCTCTATGTCAGGTGTAACAACACACGCCTCTCTGCCAGGTGTAACAACACACGCCTCTCTGTCAGGTGTAACAACACACGCCTCTCTGTCAGGTGTAAGAACACACGCCTCTCTGTCAGGTGTAACAACAAACGCGTCTATGCCAGATGTAACAACACACGCCTCTCTGTCAGGTGTAACAACTCACGCCTCTCTGTCAGGTATAACAACACACGTCTCTCTGTCTCTCTGTCAGGTGTAACAACACACGCCTCTCTGTGAGGTGTAACAACACACGCGTCTCTGTCAGGTGTAACAACACACGCCTCTCTGTCAGGTGTAATAACACACGCCTCTCTGTGAGGTGTAGCAACACACGCCTTTCTGTCAGGTGTAACAACACACGCCTCTCTGTCAGGTGTAACAACACACGCCTCTCTGTCAGGTATAACAACACACAATGTCTTCGCCCTTTCTCAAGAGGATCACCAGAGGGAAGAGCGACGCTCCCAGGTGTATCAGATGCTCTGGGCGGGTGTGTGGCCTTTTAAATCAGCCTGTCTTC
The DNA here is from genome assembly GCF_038502225.1 of Cherax quadricarinatus. Lineage (NCBI taxonomy): Eukaryota > Metazoa > Arthropoda > Malacostraca > Decapoda > Parastacidae > Cherax > Cherax quadricarinatus. The sequence continues at coordinate 14,269,747 of NC_091363.1, read as the reverse complement.
TTTACCTTCTCTACGACGTCAAACGAATTGTTGAACTAAATTCTAGAAGAAATGATTAACTCGACGAGGGTGTTCAACTCCAGCAGCTAGGGGTTCAACTCCAGCAGCTAGGGGTTCAACTCCAGCAGCTAGGGGTTCAACTCCAGCACCTAGGGGTTCAACTTCAGCAGCTAGGGGTTCAACTCCAGCACCTAGGGGTTCAACTCAGGCAGCTAGGGGTTCAACTCCAGCAAGTAGGGGTTCACAACTTACGGTATTAGTTAATGGAACTCTCTCCTAGTCCTTGATTTAGCGGCTGCTTGCTTATTGTACTATGTTGTGATTTGTTTTAGAGTTACTCAAGAATGACAGCTACGTCTAATATACTTGGTACTTCCACCTTCACTCTTGCTGGTTCCTTTGCGTGTGTTTAAGAATGAGGATTCTCTAAGAGTTATGTCCCCGTGGCGGTCTCAGCTTTTCCAATCAATTTACCCATGATTGAAATCCACTCTGAATAATAGTTTGGCTCCTAGAAAGAAGAAAAAGTCACAATTCCGTGACAATACACAAATAACCCATACATAGGCGACCGAAACTTATAACGACGTTTCGGTCCGATTTGGACCATTGATTGGTCATACAATGGCTCCTCTTTTGTTGGCTACTGGTTGGTTAACTACGATTAAAGTTTATCGACTACTGAAAGGGCCATTAATTAAGGCTGCATGTCACATGTACACGACCAATCAAGAATATTTTAGTGCCTGAAACATGGACTAAGGTCAACTCTCTGCGTATATACACAAAGAGACATACACCTTAAGGCATATATTCCATTGTTGTTAGTCACTTTTCCTGCGCTCTCTGCTGCGTTCGATATAACATCATCATGTAGTGTAGGGAAGACAAAAAGGAGGGGAGAGAAGGATATTTATTGGGGTGGATAGTGGAAAGGTGATCGTGTTAACTGGTTGGAAGGGTTGGGTATCAGGAAGTAGCGTAACCAGGATTTCAATCTGGAAGGGAAGGGGGAAGCTTAAGCCAGGATTTTAATATTGGTGGCTTAAAAAATCGTAAGACGTTGAAGAAATATAAGAAATCGTCTTTAAGAACACACGATTTTCATTATGTGAAATTCCCTTAACTACTGAGCTTCCGTGATAACTGGTCAGTATAGTGAAAATTAGACATTAGTTTATAAAAAGTACGTCTGGAGGATTTTAATCCCCTTAGATTCCCCAAGGTTGAGCCAATGTCTTCGGGATTGTTGGAGATGAGGACTGGGGAGGTTGAAGGGAAGGATTTTGGTGTATATGAGATTGAAACAGCTAGTTGGTGCGCTTTTTGTGGATAGAAGAGGGTGGTGGTGCTCTGTGAAAGGGTATGACAGGAGGGAAGGAGGGCTTAGGAGGAAGGAGGGGGTGAGGAGGGACGGAGGGAGGGAGGGATGCGGAAGGAGGGATATTAGGTAGATTGTTGTGTGAGTGTGGATTTGGGTCGTGGGTATAATGAGTGTAAAGTTTACATATGGAAGCACAGCTTGACGGCATGTGTGGGCAGTGGGACTGAAGGAGTAGTTGTAACAGTAGTAGTAGTTGTAACAACAGTAGTAGTTGTAACAGTAGTAGGAGTTGTAACATCAGTAATAGTAGTTGTAACAGTAGTAGGAGTTGTAACAACAGTAGTAGTAGTTGTAACAGCAGTAGTAGTAGTTGTAACAGCAGTAGTAGTTGTAACATCAGTAATAGTAGTTGTAACAGTAGTAGGAGTTGTAACAGCAGTAGTAGTAGTTGTAACAACAGTAGTAGTAGTTGTAACAGCAGTAGTAGTTGTAACATCAGTAATAGTAGTTGTAACAGTAGTAGGAGTTGTAACAGCAGTAGTAGTAGTTGTAACAACAGTAGTAGTAGTTGTAACAGCAGTAGTAGTAGTTGTAACAGCAGTAGTAGTTGTAACATCAGTAATAGTAGTTGTAACAGTAGTAGGAGTTGTAACAGCAGTAGTAGTAGTTGTAACAACAGTAGTAGTAGTTGTAACAGCAGTAGTAGTTGTAACATCAGTAATAGTAGTTGTAACAGTAGTAGGAGTTGTAACAGCAGTAGTAGTTGTAACATCAGTAACAGTAGTTGTAACAGTAGTAGGAGTTGTAACATCAGTAATAGTAGTTGTAACAGTAGTAGTAATAGTTGTAACAGCAGTAGTAGTTGTAACAACAGTAGTAGTTGTAACAGTAGTAGGAGTTGTAACAACAGTAGTAGTTGTAACAGCAGTAATAGTAGTTGTAACAGTAGTAGTAGTTGTAACAACAGTAGTAGTTGTAACAGCAGTAATAGTAGTTGTAACAGTAGTAGTAGTTGTAACAACAGTAGTAGTAGTTGTAACAGCAGTAGTAGTAGTTGTAACAACAGTAGTAGTAGTTGTAACAACAGTAGCAGTAGTTTTAACATCAGTAATAGTAGTTGTAACAATAGTAGGAGTTGTAACAGCAGTAGTAGTAGTTGTAACAACAGTAATAGTAGTTGTAACAGCAGTAGTAGTTGTAACATCAGTAATAGTAGTTGTAACAGTAGTAGTAGTTGTAACATCAGTAATAGTAGTTGTAACAGTAGTAGTAGTTGTAACATCAGTAATAGTAGTTGTAACAGTAGTAGTAGTTGTAACATCAGTAATAGTAGTTGTAACAGCAGTAGTAGTTGTAACATCAGTAATAGTAGTTGTAACAGTAGTAGTAGTTGTAACAGCAGTAGTAGTAGTTGTAACAGCAGTAGTAGTTGTAACATCAGTAATAGTAGTTGTAACAGTAGTAGGAGTTGTAACAGCAGTAGTAGTAGTTTTAACAGCAGTAGTAGTTGCAACAGCAGTAATAGTAGTTGTAACAGTAGAAGGAGTTGTAACAACAGTAGTAGTAGTTGTAACAGCAGTAGTAGTAGTTGTAACAGCAGTAGTAGTTGTAACATCAGTAATAGTAGTTGTAACAGTAGTAGGAGTTGTAACAACAGTAGTAGTAGTTGTAACAGCAGTAGTAGTAGTTGTAACAGCAGTAGTAGTTGTAACATCAGTAATAGTAGTTGTAACAGTAGTAGGAGTTGTAACAACAGCAGTAGTAGTTGTAACATCAGTAATAGTAGTTGTAACAGTAGTAGGAGTTGTAACAGCAGTAGTAGTAGTTTTAACAGCAGTAGTAGTTGTAACATCAGTAATAGTAGTTGTAACAGTAGTAGGAGTTGTAACAGCAGTAGTAGTAGTTGTAACAACAGTAGTAGTAGTTGTAACAGCAGTAGTAGTAGTTGTAACAGCAGTAGTAGTTGTAACATCAGTAATAGTAGTTGTAACAGTAGTAGGAGTTGTAACAACAGTAGTAGTAGTTGTAACAGCAGTAGTAGTAGTTGTAACAGCAGTAGTAGTTGTAACATCAGTAATAGTAGTTGTAACAGTAGTAGGAGTTGTAACAACAGTAGTAGTAGTTGTAACAGCAGTAGTAGTAGTTGTAACAGCAGTAGTAGTTGTAACATCAGTAACAGTAGTTGTAACAGTAGTAGGAGTTGTAACAACAGCAGTAGTAGTTGTAACATCAGTAATAGTAGTTGTAACAGTAGTAGGAGTTGTAACAGCAGTAGTAGGAGTTGTAACAGCAGTAGTAGTAGTTTTAACAGCAGTAGTAGTTGTAACATCAGTAATAGTAGTTGTAACAGTAGTAGGAGTTGTAACAGCAGTAGTAGTAGTTGTAACAACAGTAGTAGTAGTTGTAACAGCAGTAGTAGTAGTTGTAACAGCAGTAGTAGTTGTAACATCAGTAATAGTAGTTGTAACAGTAGTAGGAGTTGTAACAGCAGTAGTAGTAGTTGTAACAACAGTAGTAGTAGTTGTAACAGCAGTAGTAGTTGTAACATCAGTAATAGTAGTTGTAACAGTAGTAGGAGTTGTAACAGCAGTAGTAGTAGTTGTAACAACAGTAGCAGTAGTTGTAACAGCAGTAGTAGTAGTTGTAACAGAAGTAGTAGTTGTAACATCAGTAATAGTAGTTGTAACAGTAGTAGGAGTTGTAACATCAGTAATAGTAGTTGTAACAGTAGTAGGAGTTATAACAGCAGTAGTAGTAGTTGTAACAACAGTAGTAGTAGTTGTAACAGCAGTAGTAGTAGTTGTAACAGCAGTAGTAGTTGTAACATCAGTAATAGTAGTTGTAACAGTAGTAGGAGTTGTAACAGCAGTAGTAGTAGTTGTAACAACAGTAGTAGTAGTTGTAACAGCAGTAGTAGTAGTTGTAACAGCAGTAGTAGTTGTAACATCAGTAATAGTAGTTGTAACAGTAGTAGGAGTTGTAACAGCAGTAGTAGTTGTAACATCAGTAATAGTAGTTGTAACAGCAGTAGGAGTTGTAACAGCAGTAGTAGTAGTTGTAACAGCATTAGTAGTATTTGTAACAGCAGTAGTAGTAGTTGTAACAGCAGTAGTAGTTGTAACATCAGTAATAGTAGTTGTAACAGTAGTAGGAGTTGTAACAGCAGTAGTAGTAGTTGTAACAGCAGTAGTAGTAGTTGTAACAGCAGTAATAGTAGTTGAAACAGCAGTAGTAGTTGTAACATCAGTAATAGTAGTTGTAACAGTAGTAGGAGTTGTAACAGCAGTAATAGTAGTTGTAACAACAGTAGTAGTAGCTGTAACAGCAGTAATAGTTGTAACAGTAGTAGTAGTTATAACAGCAGTAGTAGTAGTTGTAACAGCAGAAGTAGTAGTTGTAACAGCAGTAATAGTAGTTGTAACAACAGTAGTAGTAGATGTAACAGCAGTAATAGAAGTTGTAACAGCAGTGGTAGTAGTAGTAGTTGTAACAGCAGTAATAGTAGTTGTAACAGCAGTAGTAGTAGTTGTAACAGCAGTAATAGTAGTTGTAACAGCAATAGTAGTAGTTGTAACAGCAGTAATAGTAGTTGTAACAACAGTAGTAGTAGTTGTAACAGCAGCAATAGTTGTAACAGCAGTAGTAGTAGTTGTAACAGCAATAATAGTAGTTGTAACAGCAGTAGTAGTAGTTGTAACAGCAGCAGTAGTTGTAACAGCAGTAGTAGGAGCTGCATCAGCAGTAATAGTAGTTGTAACAGCAGTAGTAGTAGTTGTAACAGCAGCAGTAGTTGTAACAGCAGTAGTAGTAGTTGTAAAAGGAGTAATAGTAGTTGTAACAGCAGTAATAGTAGTTGTAACAGCAGCAGTAGTTGTAACAGCAGTAGTAGTTGTAACGGCAGTAGTAGCTGTAACAGCAGTAGCAGTTGTTGTAACAGTAGTAGTAGTAATAGTAACAGCAGTAGTAGTAATTGTAACAGCAGTAGTAGTAATTGTAACAGCAGTAGTAGTAGTAACTGTAACAGCAGTGGTAGTAATTGTAACAGCAGTAGTAGTAACTGTAACAGTAGTAGTAACTGTAACAGCAGCAGTAGTAGTAATTGTAACAACAGTTGTAGTAACTGTAACAGCAGTAGTAGTAACTGTAATAGCAGTAGTAGTAATTGTAACAGCAGTAGTAGTAACTGTAACAGCAGTAGTAGTAATTGTAACAGCAGTAGTAGTAGTAACTGTAACAGCAGCAGTAGTAAATGTAACAGCAGTAGTAGTAACTGTAACAGCAGTAGTAGTAACTGTAACAGCAGTAGTAGTAATTGTAACAGCAGTAGTAGTAACTGTAACAGCAGTAGTAGTAATTGTAACAGCAGTAGTAGTAGTAACTGTAACAGCAGTAGTAGTAACTGTAACAGCAGTAGTAGTAATTGTAACAGCAGTAGTAGTAACTGTAACAGCAGTAGTAGTAATTGTAACAGCAGTAGTAGTAACTGTAACAACAGTAGTAGTAATTGTAACAGCAGTAGTAGTAGTAACTGTAACAGCAGTAGTAGTAACTGTAACAGCAGTAGTAGTAATTGTAACAGCAGTAGTAGTAACTGTAACAGCAGTAGTAGTAATTGTAACAGCAGTAGTAGTAACTGTAACAACAGTAGTAGTAATTGTAACAGCAGTAGTAGTAGTAACTGTAACAGCAGTAGTAGTAACTGTAACAGCAGTAGTAGTAATTGTAACAGCAGTAGTAGTAACTGTAACAGCAGTAGTAGTAATTGTAAAAGCAGTAGTAGTAACTGTAACAGCAGCAGTAGTAATTGTAACAGCAGTAGTAGTAGTAACTGTAACAGCAGTAGTAGAAACTGTAACAGCAGTAGTAGTAATTGTAACAGCAGTAGTAGTAACTGTAACAGCAGTATTAGTAATTGTAACAGCAGTAGTAGTAACTGTAACAGCAGTAGTAGTAATTGTAACAGCAGTAGTAGTAATTGTAACAGCAGTAGTAGTAACTGTAACAGCAGTAGTAGTAACTGTAACAGCAGTAGTAGTAACTGTAACAGCAGTAGTAGTAATTGTAACAGCAGTAGTAGTAATTGTAACAGCAGTGGTAGTAACTGTTACAGCAGTAGTAGTAACTGTAACAGCAGTAGTAGTAATTGTAACAGCAGTAGTAGTAACTGTAACAACAGTAGTAGTAATTGTAACAGCAGTAGTAGTAGTAACTGTAACAGCAGTAGCAGTAACTGTAACAGCAGCAGTAGCAGTAACTGTAACAGCAGTAGTAGTAACTGTAACAGCAGTAGTAGTAACTGTAACAGTAGTAGTAGTAATTGTAACAGCAGTAGTAGTAACTGTAACAGCAGTAGTAGTAATTGTAACAGCAGTAGTAGTAGTAACTGTAACAGCGGTAGTAGTAACTGTAACAGTAGTAGTAGTAATTGTAACAGCAGTAGTAGTAACTGTAACAATAGTAGTAGTAATTGTAACAGCAGTAGTAGTAACTGTAACAGCAGTTGTAGTAATTGTAACAGCAGTAGTAGTAGTAGTAACTGTAACAGCAGTAGTAGTAACTGTAACAGGAGTAGTAGTAATTGTAACAGCAGTAGTAGTAATTGTAACAGCACTAGTAGTAACTGTAACAGCAGTAGTAGTAACTGTAACAGCAGCAGTAGTAGTAATTGTAACAGCAGTAGTAGTAACTGTAACAGCAGTAGTAGTAACTGTAACAGCAGTAGTAGTAATTGTAACAGCAGTAGTAGTAACTGTAACAGCAGTAGTAGTAATTGTAACAGCAGTAGTAGTAGTAACTGCAACAGCAGTAGTAGTAACTGTAACATCAGTAGTAGTAATTGTAACAGCAGTAGTAGTAACTGTAACAGCAGTAGTAGTAATTGTAACAGTAGTAGTAGTAACTGTAACAGCAGTAGTAGTAACTGTAACAGCAGTAGTAGTAACTGTAACAGCAGTAGTAGTAGCTGTAACAGCAGTAGTAGTATTTGTAACAGCAGTAGTAGTAACTGTAACAGCAGTAGTAGTAATTGTAACAGCAGTAGTAGTAATTGTAACAGTAGTAGTAGTAACTGTAACAGCAGTAGTAGTAACTGTAACAGCAGTAGTAGTAACTGTAACAGCAGTAGTAGTAACTGTAACAGCAGTAGTAGTAACTGTAACAGCAGTAGTAGTAACTGTAACAGCAGTAGTGGTAACTGTAACAGCAGTAGTGGTAACTGTAACAGCAGTAGTAGTAACTGTAACAGCAGTAGTAGTAACTGTAGCAGCAGTAGTAGTAACTGTAACAGCAGTAGTAGTAACTGTAGCAGCAGTAGTAGTAACTGTAACAGCAGTAGTAGTAACTGTAGCAGCAGTAGTAGTAACTGTAGCAGCAGTAGTAGTAACTGTAGCAGCAGTAGTAGTAACTGTAACAGCAGTAGTAGTAACTGTAAAAGCAGTAGTGGTAACTGTAACAGCAGTAGTGGTAACTGTAACAGCAGTAGTAGTAACTGTAACAGCAGTAGTAGTAACTGTAACAGCAGTAGTTGCAGTTATAATAGCAGTGTTTGACCTGGTTGTAAGTGGTCAGATAACTCATACACTGTAGAAAGGGACACTTATATACAGTTCTAGTTCTGGTTATTTATTATAGAAAACGTTTCGCCCCGAGTGTCGTCATCAATCCTTCATCAATTTACAACTTATTAAGCTACTCGTGGCGAAACGTTTCATTTAATAAATATTCAGAGCTGTCCGCAGGTGCCCCTTCTCCAGTGTTATGCTTTTAGTGGGAGGAGAGGTTCAGCCCTGTGTATAACCCCAAGGGAGTGTTTATATATATGTTCAGCATCAATAAAAATCTCTTTTGTCACGGATAATAATAATAATAATTCCGCCTCTACAAGCAGGTACCTATGACGAGGCGCATTCCCATAAAAAGGCATAAATGCATCGGTGATTTCAACGCAACCTTACGTAGGAAACCTAATTTACACACTTGAGAATTAAATTAGAGCTGACATAAAATGTCGAAGCCTCTCTCTGTCTCTCTGTCTGTCTCTCTCTCTCTCTCTCTCTCTCTCTCTCTCTCTCTCTCTCTCTCTCTCTCTCTCTCTCTCTCTCTCTCAACACTACAAATATTTCCCCTCACAAAGGGGTTTTTACAAGCTGGAAGCAGGATGACATGAGTGACCTACTGAGCCAGAAAAGGTTTTGTAATGCAGTTTTAATTTTTCTTCCATTTTCTTTGTGGAGGGTTGTCCCCTGGGTACTGTGAATACTTGCAATGGTGTTACATGTGATCTGGTGTTTGTAATTACCTGTTTGTAGCTCAAGAAGGTGAGTTCTGCTCGTGGTGTACCGTCTTCAGAAATTTACACACACACACATACAAACACAGAACAGTCCAAGTATCTTATATATATATATATAAATATATATATATATATATATATATATATATATATATATATATATATATATATATATATATATATATATATATATATATATATATATATATATATATATATATATGGTTTCTGTAGCGTATCGTTAATGTATATTTCTAAGTGTTGCTCATATGTCTTATCAGAAGTTGAGGTGTTTAGCTCTCAGTAATAACAAAGATAAAGCACAAGGATATTTTTCATTCCACTCTCGCTGCTGACAAACTGTTTGAAAGGAAAGGTAAATGGCACCAAAACAGCCACCGAAGGCTCCAATAGGACAGGCTGATAATTGATTTTTAACAGAACGACTAATCCTGATTTCCCAATCAAGCCGAATTCTTTCGGGATCTTCAGAGCCGCAATACAACGGATGATCCAACATAAGAGTCTCAGTACTTAAAGCAACCATGTCTCTCTTCAGTAGGGTGTACTGTATTTCGCATCATCAGTGTGGAAGGAGGACCTGGACATTTTCTTCCCCCGTGAAGCATGTTCATTACCCCCGTCGATGGCCAACGGGAAGAAAAATATATAATAACTTGCGTAGTCGTATATCATTCACTGACTCAAGAAAGAAGCAAAAACTATGGCAGATATTTTGGTAAAACAGTCTATGGCATATGACTATGTGGTACAAGATGGTAGACGGCTTATTTACCTGTTGGTTTCCCAAGAAGTAGACACCTTTGGGAGATTTACTCAAAGGTGCTACTTCATACACCTTCAGTCATTGAGAAAGAAGCCACAGCTTGACGTCACTTAAGACATGTACCGAGAACTGACCATCAAGGATGTGACTCGGTACGAATATTTTCAAAGCTTAAGGTGTCCTCATCGCTCTCTCGTTAGACTCTTTCTACAACAGTAGCGATGTTTGTGATGATGAACACTGGGTGTGCTTGTGCCACCCTTCCAGATCGGAAAGTGAGGCTCCCAGGAAATAGCGGGTGCTGCTTGGTACAGGTGAAGTAGAATTTGTTCATGACGTGCAGTCTGGTTGTCGCCAAGCTAATGCAAGTATGTATGCTTAGACATGTAATGTATTTGCACTGTGTATATTAATGCACCCCTTTTTACATATTTAGATATACAGTGTCATCTAAATTTCTCTCCCTTCAATCCTTTTTCTCTCTTTCATATATATAATTTTTATTGTCCCACTCTGCCATGACAGAGACATCTTCATAAAAGTTCAGCACTGCTAGAAAGAAATCTTAGAAGCTGTCGTAGCTGCTGGCCCTTTAATGGAATACTTGATGATATCCTCATTGTCCTACTAAAGTCTCCCAGCCCAGGCTGACAGATCTCAACACCTTGCATGAACCCCATCCTGTGTAACAGAACATGACCGAGAAACGTAGCAAGCTTTCATTCCCACTGAGTGACTGTCCTAGAGAGTAGGGCAGAAACACACTGCTGTCGTGCCAATTTGTAGAACAGAAACACACTGTTGACATGCCAATTTGTAGGACAGAAACACACTGCAGACGTGCCAATTTTTCCAAACAAAAGAAGATTACAAATAACAACACGTCACAATATAGTGGCTGGAACAATACACAAATAACCAACACACAGAAGAGAGAAGCTTTACGACGATTATATTTACTGGCTCCCTAACTCTTGTGTTACTGTGAGTTTGTAAATGGTGCAAGTTGAACCGGAATGTTGTTGTAAGCTTCTCTCTCTCCTATGTGCGGATTATTTGAGTAAAATAAGATAACAACTCTTAACAGGTTTTTACCACGAGTGAATACATGACTGTGGCTTCCGTCACGGCCGCTGTGGCAAGTGTTTGACTTAACATTCAGCTGTTGAGAGTGAAACAGACAAGCACACATCACCATTACATTTTTCACAATCTTTCCCAATCACTGACCTTTATCAAAGACCAAGTCATTGTTTGAAAATCTGAAAAGAGAGGAAGAAAATGCAAGAAAAACCGAAATAAGATCATTGTGGTTGCTACTAAATTCTATATTTTCTTATGTTTGACGTAGGAAGAGTATAATTTACATATTAAAGATCTAAAAGTTCTTGCACAACGTATATATATATATATATATATATATATATATATATATATATATATATATATATATATATATATATATATATATATATATATATATATATATATATATATATTATTTTTTTTTATTATTATGACACTGGCCGATTCCCACAAAGGCAGGGTGGCCCGAAAAAGAAAAACTTTCACCATCATTCACTCCATCACTGTCTTGCCAGAAGGGTGCTTTACACTACAATTTTTAAACTGCAACATTAACACCCCTCCTTCAGAGTGCAGGCACTGTACTTCCCATCTCCAGGACTCAAGTCCGGCCTGCCGGTTTCCCTGAACCCCTTCATAAATGTTACTTTGCTCACACTCCAACAGCACGTCAAGTATTAAAAACCATTCGTCTCCATTCACTCCTATCAAACACGCTCACGCATGCCTGCTGGAAGTCCAAGCCCCTCGCACACAAAACCTCCTTTACCCCCTCCCTCCAACCGTTCCTAGGCCGACCCCTACCCCGCCTTCCTTCCACTACAGACTAATACACTCTTGAAGTTATTCTGTTTCGCTCCATTCTCTCCACATGTCCGAACCACCTCAACAACCCTTCCTCAGCCCTCTGGACAACAGTTTTGGTAATCCCACACCTCCTCCTAACTTCCAAACTGCGAATTCTCTGCATTATATTCACACCACACATTGCCCTCAGACATGACATCTCCACTGCCTCCAGCCTTCTCCTCGCTGCAACATTCATCACCCATGCTTCACACCCATATAAGAGCGTTGGTAAAACTATACTCTCATACATTCCCCTCTTTGCCTCCAAGGACAAAGTTCTTTGTCTCCACAGACTCCTAAGTGCACCACTCACCTTTTTCCCCTCATCAATTCTATGATTCACCTCATCTTTCATAGACCCATCCGCTGACACGTCCACTCCCAAATATCTGAATACATTCACCTCCTCCATACTCTCTCCCTCCAATCTGATATCCAGTCTTTCATCACCTAATCTTTTTGTTATCCTCATAACCTTACTCTTTCCTGTATTCACTTTCAATTTTCTTCTTTTGCATACCCTACCAAATTCATCCACCAATCTCTGCAACTTCTCTTCAGAATCTCCCAAGAGCACAGTGTCATCAGCAAAGAGCAACTGTGACAACTCCCACTTTATGTGTGATTCTTTATCTTTTAACTCCACGCCTCTTGCCAAGACCCTCGCATTTACTTCTCTTACAACCCCATCTATAAATACATTAAACAACCACGGTGACATCACACATCCTTGTCTAAGGCCTACTTTTACTGGGAAATAATTTCCCTCTTTCCTACATACTCTAACTTGAGCCTCACTATCCTCGTGAAAACTCTTCACTGCTTTCAGTAACCTACCTCCTACACCATACACCTGCAACATCTACCACATTGCCCCCCTATCCACCCTGTCATACGCCTTTTCCAAATCCATAAATGCCACAAAGACCTCTTTAGCCTTATCTAAATACTGTTCACTTATATGTTTCACTGTAAACACCTGGTCCATACACCCCCTACCTTTCCTAAAGCCTCCTTGTTCATCTGCTATCCTATTATCCGTCTTACTCTTAATTCTTTCAATAATAACTCTACCATACACTTTGCCAGGTATACTCAACAGACTTATCCCCCTATAATTTTTGCACTCTCTTTTATCCCCTTTGCCTTTATACAAAGGAACTATGCATGCTCTCTGCCAATCCCTAGGTACCTTACCCTCTTCCATACATTTATTAAATAATTGCACCAACCACTCCAAAACTATATCCCCACCTGCTTTTAACATTTCTATCTTTATCCCATCAATCCCGGCTGCCTTACCCACTTTATATATATATATATATATATATATATATATATATATATATATAAACACTGATCTCTGGCTGAAGGAGACTCGAACCTACGAACCTTAGGACAAGGTACGCAGTGCTTTACCAATCTACTCACACTGGACCAATACCTTGGCGTGTAGCTTGCGCTACACGTTTGATACAAGGCAGCCAGCTTTCAGGGAGAAGGCTTACAGCTTTTCATCTCATCCCCTGCATGCATCAGCCTTACTAGAGATTTGAACAATGCAAGGAATTCGCGAGAGCATGCGAAATATACACAAACACTGATCTCTGGCTGAAGGAGACTAGAACCTACGAACCTTAGGACAAGGTACGCAGTGCTTTACCAATCTACCCACACTGGACGTTTGATCCAAGGCAGCCAGCTTTCAGGGAGAAGGCTTACAGCTTTTCATCTCATCCCCTGCATGCATCAGCCTTACTAGAGATTTGAACAATGCAAGGAATTCGCGAGAGCATGCGAAATATACACAAACACAAGGCTGGCTGCCTTGGATCAAACGTGTAGCGCATGCTACACGCCAAGGTATTGGTCCAGTGTGGGTAGATTGGTAAAGCACTGCGTACCTTGTCCTAAGGTTCGTAGGTTCGAGTCTCCTTCAGCCAGAGATCAGTGTCTGTATATTTCGCATGCTCTCGCGAATTCCTTGCATATATATATATATATATATATATATATATATATATATATATATATATATATATATATATATATATATATATATATATATATAAACAAGATCCATCAGAGAAGATGCCATGATACTGGTGAAGGGCTCTTGATCCAAGAAACTGCAGCTATCATCCCCTTCCTTGGATCAGTCCAGGTTTCCTTCCACCTCCCACAGGCAATATGACCCCTTCTAGATTAACCATTCCCGTGAATAATAATAACAGTAATGATAATAATAATAATAATAATAATAATAATAATAATAATAATAATAATAATAATAATAAGATACTGAATTATGAATGCAATATTATCATCCAAGAATGATTCACACGTATCAACAATTATCACACGATAAAACATGCGATTATCAGCGAAAAAAAATACACAGTTGTTTCCCACAAGATAACCAAATTATCATGTAATAAAATGTGCAATTATCATGTGTGAGAACAAGCGATTATCGTATACAAAAATACGCATTTATCATGTACAAAATACGCAATTATCGTATACAAAAATACGCAATTATTGCGCACAATAACGCGCAATTATTGCATACTATAATACGCAATTATTGCATATAATAACACGCAATTATCGTATACAATAATATGCAATTATTACATATAATAACCTAAAATTATCATGAACAAGAACACGCAATTATTACGCATAAGAATGCAAAAATTATAATTTCAAATTATTAATTATGCATAAATATTCAGTAATGCAAATGTACCAATAATCATTCAGGAGAACCAGCAATAATCATTCAGAACCAACAATAATCCTTCAGAACCAGCAAAAATCATTCAGAACCAACAATAATCATTCAGAACCAACAATAATCATTCAGAATCAGCAATAATCATTCAGAATCAGCAATAATTATTCAGAATCAGCAATAATCATTCAGAACCAGCAATAATTATTCAGGAGAACCAATGTGTGCCATTAAACAACAATATAGGTAGAGTGTGCAACAGTACACAGCAATATAGGTAGAGTGTGCAGCAGTACAGTAATATAGGTAGAGTGTGCAGCAGTACAGTAATATAGGTAGAGTGTGCAGCAGTACAGTAATATAGGTAGAGTGTGCAGCAGTACAGTAATATAGGTAGAGTGTGCAGCAGTACAGTAATATAGGTAGAGTGTGCAACAGTTCAGCAATATAGGTAGAGTGTGCAGCAGTACAGTAATATAGGTAGAGTGTGCAGCAGTACAGTAATATAGGTAGAGTGTGCAGCAGTACAGTAATATAGGTAGAGTGTGCAACAGTTCAGCAATATAGGTAGAGTGTGCAGCAGTACAGTAATATAGGTAGAGTGTGCAGCAGTACAGTAATATAGGTAGAGTGTGCAGCAGTACAGTAATATAGGTAGAGTGTGCAGCAGTACAGTAATATAGGTAGAGTGTGCAGCAGTACAGTAATATAGGTAGAGTGTGCAACAGTACAGTAATATAGGTAGAGTGTGCAGCAGTACAGTAATATAGGTAGAGTGTGCAACAGTACAGTAATATAGGTAGAGTGTGCAACAGTTCAGCAATATAGGTAGAGTGTGCAACAGTACAGTAATATAGGTAGAGTGTGCAACAGTACAGTAATATAGGTAGAGTGTGCAACAGTACAGCAATATAGGTAGAGTGTGCAACAGTACAGCAATATAGGTAGAGTATGCAACATCACAGCAATATAGGTAGAGTGTGCAACATCACAGCAAATATAGGTAGAGTGTGCAACAGTTCAGCAATATAGGTAGAGTGTGCAACAGTACAGCAATATAGACAGACAAAGAGAGCAATAGTGAGCTTACTGACTGCCGTTGGGTCAAAGTCATAAGAGAGAAACCAGTATGTGTAATCAGTCCATTAAGTAGGCATAACATCAGGTCGTTTGACAGTCAACCCGTGACCCTGAGTGGCTGACGGCACCCATTCACAGTGCAGCTGTGGGGCCGTGATACATCCATTGCATGCTGGCTTGAATAATTAGAGGATAATTAGAGGATAATTACAGGATAATTACAGGAAGTGATGAGGAATTAACACCAAATAAACGTGACGTACCTGGTGCAAGCCGCACCTGAATTCTGCAATACATGGAATTCTAAGATATACGTGTTAAGTACATGAAAACGCTCGGGTTTTATTTCCTATTTTCGCTGTGGTATTTTTTTTTCATGTAATTATAAATACACAGTTGCCATTTTTTTAAATTCTTAATCCTGTGCTACTGACTGGTTAGTAATTAGTTTACTAGATCTTGTCTTAACTATAGTTCAGAAGCATCGTGAAGTGAACAGTTGAAGGATGGGAGTGTTATTGAGAAGGATGGGGGTGTTATTGAGAAGGATGGGGGTGTTATTGAGAAGGATGGGGTGTTATTGAGAAGGATGCGGGTGTTATTGAGAAGGATGGGGGTGTTATTGAGAAGGATGGGGTGTTATTGAGGAGGATGGGAGTGTTATTGAGAAGGATGGGGGTGTTATTGAGAAGGATGGGAGTCTTATTGAGAAGGATGGGGGTGTTATTGAGGACGATGGAGGTGTTATTGAGAAGGATGAGGGTGTTATTGATAAGGATGGGGGTTAAAAAAAAAAAAAAAAAAAAAAAAAAAAAAAAAAAAAAAAAAAAAAAAAAAAAAAAAAAAAAAAAAAAAAAAAAAAAAAAAAAAAAAAAAAAAAAAAAAAAAAAAAAAAAAAAAAAAAAAAAAAAAAAAAAAAAAAAAAAAAAAAAAAAAAAAAAAAAAAAAAAAAAAAAAAAAAAAAAAAAAAAAAAAAAAAAAAAAAAAAAAAAAAAAAAAAAAAAAAAAAAAAAAAAAAAAAAAAAAAAAAAAAAAAAAAAAAAAAAAAAAAAAAAAAAAAAAAAAAAAAAAAAAAAAAAAAAAAAAAAAAAAAAAAAAAAAAAAAAAAAAAAAAAAAAAAAAAAAAAAAAAAAAAAAAAAAAAAAAAAAAAAAAAAAAAAAAAAAAAAAAAAAAAAAAAAAAAAAAAAAAAAAAAAAAAAAAAAAAAAAAAAAAAAAAAAAAAAAAAAAAAAAAAAAAAAAAAAAAAAAAAAAATTTTTTTTTTTTTTTTTTTTTTTTTTTTTTTGTTATTGAGAAGAATGGGGGTGTTATTGAGAAGGATGGGGGTGTTATTGAGAAGGATGGGGGTGTTATTGAGAAGGATAGGGGTGCTATTGAGAAGGATGAGGGGTGTTATTGAGGAGGATGGGAGTGTTATTGAGAAGGATGGGAGTGTTATTGAGAAGGATGACAGTGTTACTGAGAAGGATGGGGTGTTATTGAGGAGGATGGGAGTGTTATTGAGAAGGATGGGAGTATTATTGAGAAGGATGGGGTGTTACTGAGAAGGATGAGGGTGCTATTGAGAAGGATGAGGGGTGTTATTGAGAAGGATGGGAGTGTTATTGAGAAGGATGGGAGTGTTATTGAGAAGGATGAGGGTGTTACTGAGAAGGATGGGAATGTTATTGAGGAGGATGGGAGTGTTATTGAGAAGGATGGGAGTGTTATTGAGGAGGATGGGGTGTTATTGAGGAGGATGGGGTTGTTATTGAGAAGGAAGGGGGTGTTACTGAGCAGGATGGGGGTGTTATTGAGCAGGATGGGAGTGTTATTGAGGACGATGGGGGTGTTATTGAGAAGGATGGGGGTGTTATTGAGAAGGCTTGGGGTGTTATTGAGAAGGATGGGAGTGTTATTGAGAAGGACGGGAGTGTTATTGAGGAGGATAGTGGTGTTATTGAGAAGGATGGGGTGTTATGGAGAAGGATGGGGTGTTATTGAAAAGGATGGGAGTGTTATTGAGGAGGATGGGAGAATTATTGAGAAGAATGGGGGTGTTATTGAGAAGGATGGGAGTGTTATTGAGGAGGATGGGAGTGTTATTGAGGAGGATGGGGTTATTGAGAAGGATGGGAGTGTTATTGAGGAGGATGGGAGTGTTATTGAGAAGGATGGGAATGTTATTGAGATGGATGGGAGTTTTATTGAGGAGGATGGGAGTGTTATTGAGGAGGATGGGGGTGTTATTGAGATGGATGGGGGTGTTATTGAGAAGGATGGGGTGTTATTGAGAAGGATGGGAGTGTTATTGAGGAGGATGGGAGTGTTATTGAGGAGGATGGGGTGTTATTGAGAAGGATGGGAGTGTTATTGAGAAGGATGGGAGTGTTACTGAGAAGGACGGGAATGTTACTGAGAAGGATGGGAGTGTTATTGAGGAGGATGGGAGTGTTATTGAGGAGGATGGGGGTGTTATTGAGAAGGATGGGGTGTTATTGAGAAGGATGGGGGTGTTATTGAGAAGGATGGGAGTGTTATTGAGGAGAATAGGAGTGTTATTGAGGAGGATGGGTGTGTTATTGAGAAGGATGGGGTGTTATTGAGAAGGATGGGGGTGTTATTGAGAAGGATGGGAGTGTTATTGAGGAGAATAGGAGTGTTATTGAGGAGGATGGGGGTGCTAGTGAGAAGGATGGGAGTGTTATTGAGAAGGAGGGGGGTGTTATTGAGAAGGATGGGAGTGTTATTGAGAAGGATGGGAGTGTTATTGAGAAGGATGGGGGCGTTATTGAGAAGGATGGGGGTGTTTTTGAGAAGGATGGGAGTGTTATTGAGGAGGATGGGAGTGTTATTGAGAAGGATGGGGGTGTTATTGAGAAGGATGGGGGCGTTATTGAGAAGGATGGGGTGTTTTTGAGAAGGATGGGAGTGTTATTGAGGAGGATGGGAGTGTTATTGAGGAGGATAGGGTGTTATTGAGAAGGATGGGAGTGTTATTGAGAAGGATGGGGGTGTTATTGAGAAGGATGGGAGTGTTATTGAGGAGGATGGGGGTGTTATTGAGGAAGATGGGGTGTTATTGAGAAGGATGGGAGTGTTACTGAGGAAGATGGGGTGTTATTGAGGAAGATGGGGTGTTATTGAGAAGGATGGGGGTGTTATTGAGAAGGATGGGAGTTTTATTGAGAAGGATGGGAGTTTACTGAGAAGGATGGGGGTGTTACTGAGGTGGCTGGGAGTGTTATTGAGAAGGATGGGTGTTATTGAGGAAGATGGGTTGTTATTGAGAAGGATGGGAGTGTTATTGAGAAGGATGGGGGTGTTATTGAGGAAGATGGGGTGTTATTGAGGAGGATGGGGGTGTTATTGATGAGGATGGGGGTGTTATTGAGAAGGATGGGAGTGTTATTGATAAGAATGGGAGTTTTATTGAGAAGGATGGGGGTGTTATTGAGAAGGATGGGAGTGTTATTAAGAAGGATGGGGTGTCATTGAGGAAGATGGGAGTTTTATTGAGAAGGATGGGAGTGTTATTGAGAAGGATGGGGCTTTTATTGAGAAGGATGGGGGTGTTATTGAGAAGGATGGGAGTGTTATTAAGAAGGATGGGGTGTCATTGATGAATATGGGAGTTTTATTGAGAAGGATGGGAGTGTTATTGAGAAGGATGGGGCTTTTATTGAGAAGGATGGGGGTGTTATTGAGAAGGATGGGGGTGTTATTGAGAAGGATGGGGTGTTATTGAGAAGGATGGGAGTGTTATTGAGAAGGATGGAGCTGTTATTGAGAAAGATGGGGGTGTTTTTGAGAAGGATGGGGGTGCTATTGAGAAGGATGGGTGTGTTATTGAGAAGGATGGGGGTGTTATTGAGAAGGATGGGAGTGTTATTGAGGAGAATAGGAGTGTTATTGAGGAGGATGGGGGTGTTATTGAGAAGGATGGGGTGTTATTGAGAAGGATGGGGGTGTTATTGAGAAGGATGGGAGTGTTATTGAGGAGAATAGGAGTGTTATTGAGGAGGATGGGGGTGTTATTGAGAAGGATGGGAGTGTTATTGAGAAGGATGGGGGTGTTATTGAGAAGGATGGGAGTGTTATTGAGAAGGATGGGAGTGTTATTGAGAAGGATGGGGGCGTTATTGAGAAGGATGGGGTGTTTTTGAGAAGGATGGGAGTGTTATTGAGGAGGATGGGAGTGTTATTGAGAAGGATGGGGGTGTTATTGAGAAGGATGGGGGCGTTATTGAGAAGGATGGGGTGTTTTTGAGAAGGATGGGAGTGTTATTGAGGAGGATGGGAGTGTTATTGAGGAGGATAGGGTGTTATTGAGAAGGATGGGAGTGTTATTGAGAAGGATGGGGGTGTTATTGAGAAGGATGGGAGTGTTACTGAGGAGGATTGGGGTGTTATTGAGGAAGATGGGGTGTTATTGAGAAGGATGGGAGTGTTACTGAGGAAGATGGGGTGTTATTGAGGAATGTGGGGTGTTATTGAGAAGGATGGGGGTGTTATTGAGAAGGATGGGAGTTTTATTGAGAAGGATGGGAGTTTACTGAGAAGGATTGTTATTGAGAAGTGTTATTGAGAAGGATGGGTGTTATTGAGAAGATGGGTTGTTATTGAGAAGGGGGAATGTTATTGAGAAGGATGGGGTGTTATTGAGAAGATGGGGTGTTATTGAGGAGGAGTGTTATTGATGAGGAGTGTTATTGAGAAGGAGAGTGTTATTGAGAATGGGAGATTGAGAAGGGGGGTGTTTTTGAGAAGGATGGGAGTGCTATTAAGAAGGAGATTGAGAAGATGGGTGTGTTATTGAGAAGGATGGGAGTGTTATTGAGAAGGATGGGAGCTTTTATTGAGAAGAATAGGAGTGTTATTGAGGAGGATGGGAGTGTTATTAAGAAGGATGGGGTGTCATTGAGAAGATGGGAGTGTTATTGAGAAGGATGGGAGTGTTATTGAGAAGAATGGAGCTTTTATTGAGAAGGATGGGGGTGTTATTGAGAAGGATGGGAGTGTTATTGAGAATGATGGGGGTGTTATTGATGAGGATGGGTGTGTTATTGAGAAGGATGGAGCTGTTATTGAGAAAGATGGGGGCGTTATTGAGAAGGATGGGGGTGTTTTTGAGAAGGATGGGAGTGTTATTGAGAAGGATGGGAGTGTTATTGAGAAGAATGGGAGTGTTATTGAGAAGGATGGGAGTGTTATTGAGAAGGATGGGAATGTTTTTGAGAAGGATGGGAGTATTATTGAGGAGGATGGAGGTGTTATTGAGGAGGATGGGGGTGTTATTGAGAAGGATGGGGGTGTTATTGAGAAGGATGGGGGTGTTATTGAGAAGGATGGGAGTGTTATTGAGGAGGATGGGGGTGTTATTGAGGAAGATGGGGTGTTATTGAGAAGGATGGGAGTGTTACTGAGGAAGATGGGGTGTTATTGAGGAAGTTGGGGTGTTATTGAGAAGGATGGGGGTGTTATTGAGAAGGATGGGAGTTTTATTGAGAAGGAAGGGAGTTTACTGAGAAGGATGGGGGTGTTATTGAGGAGGCTGGGAGTGTTATTGAGAAGGATGGGTGTTATTGAGGAAGATGGGTTGTTATTGAGAAGGATGGGAGTGTTATTGAGAAGGATGGGGGTGTTATTGAGGAAGATGGGGTGTTATTGAGGAGGATGGGGGTGTTATTGATGAGGATGGGGGTGTTATTGAGAAGGATGGGAGTGTTATTGATAAGAATGGGAGTTTTATTGAGAAGGATGGGGGTGTTATTGAGAAGGATGGGAGTGTTATTAAGAAGGATGGGGTGTCATTGAGGAAGATGGGAGTTTTATTGAGAAGGATGGGAGTGTTATTGAGAAGGATGGGGCTTTTATTGAGAAGGATGGGGGTGTTATTGAGAAGGATGGGAGTGTTATTAAGAAGGATGGGGTGTCATTGAGGAAGATGGGAGTTTTATTGAGAAGGATGGGAGTGTTATTGAGAAGGATGGGGCTTTTATTGAGAATGATGGGGGTGTTATTGAGAAGGATGGGGTGTTATTGAGAATGATGGGGTGTTATTGAGAAGGATGGGAGTGTTATTGAGAAGGATGGAGCTGTTATTGAGAAAGATGGGGGTGTTTTTGAGAAGGATGGGGGTGCTATTGAGAAGGATGGGTGTGTTATTGAGAAGGATGGGGTGTTATTGAGAAAGATGGGAGTGTTATTGAGAAGGATGGGAGTGTTATTGAGAAGGATGGGAATGTTATTGAGAAGGATGGGGGTGTTATTGAGAAGGATGGGGGTGTTATTGAGGAGGATGGGGGTGTTATTGAGAAGGATGGGAGTGTTATTGAGAAGGATGGGAGTGTTATTCAGAAGGATGGGAGTGTTATTGAGAAGGATGAGTGTTATTCAGAAGGATGGGAGTGTTATTCAGAAGGATGGGAGTGTTATTCAGAAGGATGAGAGTGTTATTCAGAAGGATGGGAGTGTTATTCAGAAGGATGGGAGTGTTATTCAGAAGGATGGGAGTGTTACTGATAAAAGGAATTTTATTGAATAAAACGGTAGTGTTATTGAGGAAAAGGGAGTGTTATTGAGGAAGAACGGTAGTGTTATACATGGTCAGTGTACCTGCTGGGCTGAGGTTAGTTCACTTGTAATTCTCGTGTTATTTCCTGTGTAATCCGCAGTCCACTACGTTCAGGATAACAGCCGTACAAATGAGTCTTGGTGTGTGAACAAACTGGTGCCGTCAGGCAAAGGAAATTTTACCATGGCTACGAACACAGACTGAAAAACTCAGCCAATAAGTACCGTGGAAGACTGATGAAGACTAACGATGCTATAAATAAAACCATGGACCATTTGTCTTCAGTTTCGTCAGAAAAAATCAAGGTGTACGTAGCACCTCAGTAGATTCACTTGTTTTATAAATAACTTGTTTTCTTTAATCTTTGTTTGAGGGACTAGTGTATTCTCTAACTTTAATGGAAATACCAGCCCATCTTGTCACTCTGCCGGCCTGATACACTGGTTGAAGAGAATGATCATGTATTGTGATGCAATAAGCATTTAAAAGGAGGTAGAGTTAGAATTTTTCTACTACTATTACTACTACTACTACTACTACTACTACTTCTACTACTACTACTACTACTACTACTACTACTACTACTACTACTACTACTACTACTGCTACTACTACTATTACTTCTACTACTACTATGCTAATACTTCTACTACTACCGCTACTACTACTGCTACCACTGCTACTACTACTGTAACTACCACCATTATTAATACCACCAGTATCGTTACTGCTATATCTAGATTAGATTAAGTTTTCCCAGTATTCGTCTTGTTCAAGAGGCTGCCATCGGCAGTCCAAGAATTACCCTGAAGGTCTCAGTGACCAAGGCAAACAAACAAAAAAAATTTGTGGGATTTAAGTTGCGTCACAGCCAGTCTTGGCCAGGAGGTCTATGCGGTTTTAGGCTGGCAACTGCATCATTACAGTAATGTTATACAATACTGACAAGTTGATGGCTGTAATTATTTTAATATAGCAACATCAGGGAATCTTGGTACAGAGGACAAATCTATTGCCAACTATTCATGTCTAACTTATGGGCGTGACCAACTTCCTTTCACGAGTCGGTCCCTCCAGCTTGTGACTCTGTAGTGTAAACAAAGTCTTGTTTAGCCCTGGTGCCATGAGTTTCTACAAACCAGGAAAATCACATGTGTCTCTCGGACAGATATACGTTAAACTTCAATTGGATTTCAATGAAAGAGGTATTCAAACATGGGTGCACTTCTTCTCTAGCCCCAGCAAGTAGATCACCACCCTCATGCCTCTTTCTCGACATGAAATGGTTAAAAATTATGACCATAATTTTTAAACGGGTGGACAGGTAAGCCAGCGGAAAGTCTGATGACCGAAAGTTCCAGTTGTGGGTCGTCATATGACTAAGATCAGCGTCAGGAAACACTTATTCTGTTTCCTGGCGAATCTTACCTAACCTAACCTAATTTCTGCTTCAGATAGAACAAGGTTAAGGGAATGAGCCCCTGTAAAGGGGTTCAGTTGCACATGTGTCTTATTCATCATGGTAGATGTTAGTGGTGGTGATGGTGGTGGTGGTGGTGGTGGTGGTGGTGGTGGTGGTGGTGATGGTAGTGGTGGTGGTGGTGCAGGAAGAGGTGGTGATGGAGCAGGAAGGGGGGTGGTGGTGTAGGGAGTGATGGTGGTGCAGGAGTGGTGGTGGTGCAGGAAAGGGTGGTGATGGTGGTGCAGGAAGGGGTGGTGGAAGTGGTGGTGCAGGAAAGAGTGGTGGTGGTGGTGCAGGAAGGGGTAGTGGTGGTGGTGGTAGTGGTGCAGGAAGGGGGGTAGTGGTAGTGGTGGTAGTGCAGGAAGGGGTGGTGGTGATGATAGTGGTGGTAGTGCATGCTGGTCCTCACTAACAGTAAACACAGGAAGTCTGGTAAATACTCAACAATCTCAGACAATTACTCTTCCGTTTCTTCTCATTCCACCAACATTTAGCATAACATTTACATCTTATTACCTTCTTCTTACATTCACTTTACCACTATTTGCCTTATTTTCTGTTTTTCACTTCTTTTGAATCCTCTCATCTCTCATTTCTAATTTTCCAGAGAAAAATAAAAATATTTTTATCTCCTCAGTCATGAATGTTTTTGGATCATGACTAAAAATTTCCTTTAATTAATAAAAGAAAACGGAGGATGTTGTATAAATGAGACACTCGTCCAATGTTTGGGAATCTATATTGTGGAAACGTTTCTCCAGCCAGTAGCTTCTTCAGTCCAGTGAAGAGAACGGTGGAAGATGAGGAGGAGTTTGAAGTAATCAGTCCCTTAGTCTAGAGATAATGTGTTGAAGTCCATTAATCTTGACTGATGGAGAAGAAAATTATTGAATGCAGACAATGGCAAAGAAGACAATAGACGATTATTTATAAGCAAATTTTGCTTAGTTTAACAGTAGTGTGACTGTTATGGAGAGAATTCGAGGAATACAAATTAAAAGGAGATGTGGGGTGACCGAGGATATATTTCAGAGGGATGAGAAGAGGCTGTTGAGGTGGCTTGGGCATGCAGGGATGCTGGACATGCAGGGACGCTGGACATGCAGGGACGCTGGACATGCAGGGACGCTGAACATGCAGGGACGCTGGACATGCAGGGACGCTGGACATGCAGGGACGCTAGATATGCAGGGTCGGAGGACATGCAGGGACGGAGGACATGCATTGACGGAGGACATGCAGGGACGGTGGACATGTAGGGACGCTGGACATGCAGGGACGCTGAACATGCAGGGGCGCTGGACATGCAAGGACGCTGGACATGCAGGGACGCTGGACATGCAGAGACGGTGTACAGGGATAGAGTGGCAGAGGGTATATAAATCTGGGATGGAAGATAGGAAGGGATGAGGACGTCTATGGAACGGTTGGAGGAAGAGGGTAAAAGAAGCTTTGAGTTTTAGGGGCTTGAGCATCCAACAGGCTCGTGTAAGCATGTTAAAGAGGAGTGAATGGAGATATGTGGTTTTCAATGCTGTTGGAGTGTGAGCAAGGTAACTTTCATGAAGGGATTCCGAGGAAACCTGTGAAACCCGACTTAAGTCCAGGAGGCGGGAAGGGCGGCGTCTGCACTCTAGAGATGTGGTGAGGATGTTGCAGTTTTGAGAACAATCCGATTGTAATATCAGCACACATCTGGAAAGACGGCGATTGAGTGAATGATGGTGAATGAGCTGTCTTCTTCTGGTTACTCTGCCTAGTATACATTACCTACGTCACATGAACTACCAGCTTTTAATTTTGTTTCAGTTAAAAGGAAAATGCCGTTATAGTAACCGTCCGTCAACATTCCCCGTCCCTTGATGTCTACATCTAGTCACGCTGGTAAAGTAGACAGAAATGCAGTACAGTGTGATCTTTCGCCCACACAGTGGGCTTTATCAAATCGAAATAAAGGATCGTATTATATTCCATTTGTGTCTACTTCCCTATCGAATCGGTATTTTATATCGTTTGTCACTGGGTAGTCAGGTTACAATACTGCCTCAGGACCTCTCTTTGTTAAGTGTGAAATTGACTCCTGTGGAGAACTTCAGCAGGGTGACAGCCTCACCCCCCTTCCTCTCTCTTCTGGCCCAGGAGCTGGCCAGTGAGCTCAACGCCCGCTTAATTGATGATTGCACCAGTGTCGCTATTAGAAGACATCAGAAGTGTCCCAAATCACGAAGAAAATCTAGGCGTCTCCACAATCCTCTCCAAATGCGAACCTTTGCTTCTCAGCAGAGCCACCATCGAGTAAGTGTCATCTGTCATCCAAGTGGCAGCCGTCATGCAAGTGAGACCCGTCATGGAAGGACTGCAAGTCATTAATCCCACTGACACTGCTCTCCTCGGCATTGCACTTCTGTCTAATATATATATATATATATATATATATATATATATATATATATATATATATATATATATATATATATATATATATATATATATATATATATATGCGTGCGTAAATTCACCAAGACAAGCACACCTCACAGTGTATATACAAGTACACAAACGTGAACACATACACAAGGGGCCCAGGAGCTGTGAATCGACCACAACTAGGTGAGTACACACACACACACATACACACACACATACACACACACACCCACACACACACACACACACACACACACACACATACACACACACATACACACATACACGCACATACACACACACACACATACACGCACATACACACACACATACACACACACACAAACACATGCACACACACACACACACACACACACACACACACACACACACACACACACACACACACATACACACACACACACACACACACACACACACACACACACATACACACACACACACACACACACACACACACACACACACACATACACACACACACACACACACACACACACACACACACACACACACACACACACACACACACACACACACACACACACACACACACACACACACACACACACACACACACACACACACACACATACACACACACACACACACACACACACATACACACACACACATACACACATACACACACATACACACACACACACACATACACACACACACACACACACACACACACACACACACATACACACACACACACACACACACACACACATACACACACACATACACACACACACACACACACACACACACACACACACACACACACACACACACACACACACACACACACACACACACACACACATACACACACACACACACATACACACACACACACACATACACACACACACACACACACACACACACACACACACACACACACACACACATACACACACACACACACACACACACACACACACACACACACACACACACACACACACATACACACACACACACACACACACACACACACACACACACACACACACACACACACACACACACACACACACACACACACATACACACACACAGTACCCTTGAAGCACAATAAGCAGACTGTGGTCAACATTAAAGGCTGACCACACACTTGCTCAAGGAATGTGAAAGCAATTCACACTGATTTAACCACCATTCACATGCAATAAATGTGGTTATCATGCAACATGCTGATCCGTAGCCATATTACGAGGAGGAGGAGGAGGAGGAGGAGGAGGAGGAGGAAGAAGAAGAAGAAGACGAAGAAGAAGAAGAAGAAGAAGAAGAAGAAGAAGAAGAAGAAGAAGAAGAAGAAGAAGAAGGGGGATAAACCTTTCGTCTTTTACTTCAATGAACGTGGGTAGCCCCATAGTGTGCGGCATCACTGTTCTATATAATAGTTACATTATGACGATGTAAGCTAAGTGTTCCTGTATTACATGACGGTTACATTATGACAACATAATATAGATGTATATACGTGGTCTGTGTAAGAGTCGCTCATCCTCTCTAGGCTGGAATGTTACTTTATACTAACGGCCACCTTCAAGACAGGCCATATTACTAAACTGGAGAGTGTGCAGAGAACCTTCACTGGTTGTATAACCTCAGTCAAGCACCGGAATTACTAGGAGTGCTTAAGGTCCCTAAGAGTACTTATAGTCCCTATCCTTCACAGCCTGTTTGATCTGGTACTTAGGTTCGAGGCATATGGTGACCTGCAGCTGGAACTTTTGATCATCTGACCGAGACCTTCCGCTGGCTTGCCGGTCCACTCCTTTAAAAATTATGGTTATGATTATAACCACTTTTAATAGTGATTTATCTGGCACTTGGTGAAGGTAAGTGACGTAGTTTCTTCTTAAAAACGTCTACACTTGTTCCTGCAGTCTTAATGATATCCACTGGAAGATCCAAGGATGTTGACACAATGTTCTCGTATTGTGTCCACGGCGCTCATACTTTTACATTTCCTCCTTTATATCATATTGATGGCGGGCTACTCGGGTGGCGCGTTAAAATATCGGGGGTTCGATTCCCGGCCAGTTGCAAGTCCAAATCACACCCGGTCCAAGCTAATGTGACTTGAACTTACCTAGAATGGGCCAGTAGGCCTGTTGCAGTGCTCCTTTTTTTATGTTTCTTCACTGCAGTACGTTGTTATGGTAATGTGTAGATTTAGAACCTGGCCCTCATGTTCCTTATACCTGGAGGTTGTTCCGGGGGTCAACGTCCCCGTGGCCCGGTCCATGACCAGGCTTTGTGGTGGATCAGGGCGTGATCAACCAGGCTGTTAAAGCTGATTGCACGTAATCCAACGTACAAACCACAGCCCGGCTGATCAGCTACTGACTTTAGACCCTCCGTGTATAATAATAATAATAATAAAAATAATAATAATAATAATAATAATAATAATAATAATAATAATAATAATAATATCTTTACTTACTACAAGAACATGTACAAGGTATACAGACCATAGCTGACATCAATAACATACTACTATATAGAAAGCCGATTGTTATGCTGAGCATTTCGGGCAAATTAGGTCAGTTATGTCCCAGGATGCGACCCTCACTAGTCTACTAACACCCAGGTACCCATTTCATTGAGAGCTAAACATGGACAACCGGTGTAAGGAAACACTTCCAATGTTCCCACCCCATCACCGGGAATCGAACCCGGACCTTCACCGTGTGAAGCGATAGCTTTTGCCTCCAGGCCACGGAGCACTTATGTTATCAAGTATTTCTCTCTCCATTAGGTAATTATATTTAGGTACGTACACATGAGTACGATTATCATAGTAACAAACGTGTAAATTAACTAGGATGACCCAAAAATATCAAAGTGACTTATTTCCATTACGGTCCTTACTTTGAGGCGTTCCCAGTAGTTTTAATGCAGGAACGACTAACCAGTAAGAGCGGTTTATATGTAGTAACGGTTTAGACGTAAAATGTTTACATGGATGTACGGTTTAATACCATACTTATGGTATTAAGATGTTATGTGTAAACTTCTGTAGTGACCAGTTCTTGCTAGGGGGAGGGGGTGACGTCACTCACGGCTGACCAATCTTAGCTTGGTAAGGAATTGACGTCACACACGGCTGACCAATCTCAGCCCGGATAGACAGTGACGTCACTCATGTACAAAGAATCACTCCACAGTCCTCAGTACCACCCAAGACTTGAAAGGGGGAAGTTATCGCTGCCATCTTTGCTTCTCGATCACTGAGTACATTCTGAAGAGCCACGACGTTTATGTTGTTTTCCATAAGTTCTGTAATCTGAGGGACAAAAAGCATGGGAGAGGGAAAACATTGCGTGGAGAATATTTTAAAACAAAAATGGATACATCAGCAGTGTGTCAGCCTCAGCTGGGAGACTTCAAAAGTGTCAGCCTGAGCTGGGAGACTTCAGTAGTGTCAGCCTCAGCTGGGAAACTTCAGTATGTCAGCCTGAGCTGGGAGACTTCAGTAGTGTCAGCCTGAGCTGGGAGACTTCAGTAGTGTCAGCCTGAGCTGGGAGACTTCAGTAGTGTCAGCCTGAGCTGGGAGACTTCAGTAGTGTCAGCCTGAGCTGGGAGACTTCAAAAGTGTCAGCCTGAGCTGGGAGACTTTAGTAGTGTCAGCCTGAGCTGAGGATATCGTCAAGTACTTCATTAGACTGACAGAAACGGTTAAGAGTTCAACATGCTTCAAAGGCCCGGGAGCTGGAGCTCATCACTATCATAGATACAATCCTGAAATCAGTGTATCAGGTCCTGATACCTGAAACCAAATTTCTCAGTGTTTGGCACATCAACGGGGCCCAGAGCTTTAGGTCAACTGTCTCACGAACCCAGTCAATAATTATTGACTGGTTTATAATCCATGTGAATGTAAATAAATCTACCAAGTCTATGGTTTAGGGCTTCTTTTTGATTATAATAATAATCTACCAGGTCTAGGAACGTAAATAAATCCACCAGGTTTAGGAACGTAAATTAATCCACCAGGTTTGGGAACGTAAATAAATCCACCAGGTGTGGGAACGTAAATAAATCCACCAGGTTTGGGAACGTAAATTAATCCACCAGGTCTGGGAACATAAATAAACCCATCAGATCTGGGAACGTAAATAAACCCACCAGGTCTGGGAACGTAAATAAACCCCTGCAACCCCATATAGGTAAGCAGACGCAAGGTAACTGTCTCACTGTTGTGGTACACAAACACAAGGATAATCTGAAGGTTCGGTTACACACTGCCAATTAGAGATTAACTTTTCCCCGAGATCCAGGATATAATTATTGAAGGTGTTTACATCAACCTTCAGTAAAGAATTTCATTCGGTTTAATCTAAATCAAGGCAGTGGGGGGCTATCTAATTTTGCTCTTCCCACAGCTAGATCGTGAGAGGTGCCTCTTTACCTCGGATGCTACTGGCTTGTGATAGGCTGGTTCAGCATCCCGAAGCTTTATCAAGATTGACTGACAAGTTGATAAACTAGACACATGTGCAACACATGTGCAGATGTGTCTAATTTACTGACTGAACACATAGACTCCAGGCTGAGGGACTGATTACTTTGTGTACGAATGGTATATAATACCGACAAGATGAGATTAAGACACATGTGCAACATCTGGGTATCTTTATTGTAGACGTTTCGCCATCCAGTGGCTTTATCAATACAAACTCTAGGACATAACTTGAAGACAGTAGAACTATGTACAGAAGATGAGGTAATCAGTCCCTCAACCTAGGAGTAGGTGCGAAGAGCACCATAGTCGTGGAGATTCTCATCTTCTGTACATAGTTCTACTGTCTTCAAGTTATGTCCTGGAATTTGTATTGATAAAGCCACTGGATGGCGAAACGTCTACAATAAAGATACCCAGATGTTGCACATGTGTCTTAATCTCAACTGATTACTTTAAACTCCCCATGTTACATCTTTCTCTGTACTGGACTGAAGAAGCCATTGACTGGCGAAATGTTTCTAGAATAAAGATACCTAAATGTTGCATAAGTGTCTTATTTATCCACTTGTTGTTTTTTCTAAACCATTTATTCCTATCATCATCGGAAAGCTTGGAAAGTGAATGTACCTTTAGCTTGGTCACTCATTACTGGGTCAGGTTTAGAGAGTTCTGTGAATATAATGATCACTGTACATAAATGGTATGTAATACCGACTACATGAAAACTTAGACACATGTGCAACATCTGGGTATATTGTAGACGTTTCGCCAACCAATCAATGCACTGAACAATAAAAGCCACTGGATGGCGAAACGTCTACAATAATTGTGAAGGCTTACTCAGCCCTGTAACAACTTCAGACAGTATTACCAAGGCTGGCTCCTCCTCAGGAAAATTAATGTATAGAAAAAGAATAAAAACTGACAAACATAAACACTTTATTATTTAGAAAATATAAAATATAAAACACTTAAATATGAAGTATTAATCCTACATTAAAGAAAATGAAAAATGAAAAATATAAATGATAACTGAATTCAACGCTAATATAAATGTATATAAAACGTGGGTGTCTGGTGTTGGTGACACTGCGTGTTGTTGAAATCGTAGCCGTTGCTGATGATGGGGGGGGGGGGTCGCAGGTGTTGATGACAACCCACCGGCTCGTTCTTCACAGATTTTCTAGCTTTCAATAATCCTTCCAGATGACAGGAAAGCAGGTTTTCTCCACTGCAATGATGAGGGGTTATATCCTGCTACTTGCATACACAAACAGGTAAGTGGATCAAAATTTGGGACATCTCAGAACGTTAGTCCGTCTCCTTCAATTCTACTCGTTGATTGGCAGGTGACCCTCTCTGTCATCCAAGCTGGAAAGATAGACAGGTTACCCACTGCTTAAGAAATCACTCTCCATGATAAGTACAATACCTAAAAGATGTGGTGATTATTACAACAGTCAACTTAGAGCAAGACTGAAAGGACTAAGTTTATTATTGGTCAAAAGTGAAGCTTTCAACCAATAAATCCACTAGAATACAAGGCAGGCATGTACTTACAGTAGTGCTGGGAGCTGTGAGTCTAGTGATTACTGTTTGGACCGGAGCCCCACACGTCACCTTTCGGGGGGGAGGGGGAAGAAGGAGGGGAAGGGATAGCGGGAGCTAGACTGACCCTACCTTAACAAGCAGCCGGCAATCAAACTATCACTTTCGGGGTGGGGGGAAAAAAAGGCGGGAATAGCGGGAGCTAGACTTACCTTACCTTAACAAGTAGCCGGCAAGCAAACTATCACTTTCGGGGAGGGGGAAAAAGGGGGGAATAGCGGGAGCTGGACTTACCCTACCTTAACAAGTAGCCGGCAATGAAACTATTGTTACTATATCGCTACTCCTATCTATTGAACTTTTCCCTCACACTCCCCCATACCAAGACTTATAGTCAAGGAGTATAAGAAGAATAGGCGAGGAAAAAGTTCTAACATGTGGAAGTCGCGTAAGGCAACAAATCTTCTACTGACTGTCACGACTTAACCAGTCAGAGAAATAATTGGATGAACCATTGATATACACAATATGGAACTTAAAAGCCTGGAGTGCCAATGTCCACCTCAAGAGGCGACTGTTGGTTCCCTTAAAAGTTTCTAGGTATATCAAAGGTTTGTGGTCCGTTTCTAAAATGAATTCTTTTCCCAGCAAATAAAATTTAAGTTTGGAGATACCCCACACAAGGGCTAAACATTCCTTTTCTATTGTGGAGTATCTCGTTTCTGCGGGAAGGAGTTTCCGGCTTAGGAAGCATACAGGGAAGGGAGTACCATCATGGTATTGTAGTAACACCGCACCTAAGCCAGTATTGGAGGCATCAGTTCTTAAGCAAAATGTTTTATTAATATCTGGAATCTTAAGTATAGGGTCTTTCGAAAAGATACTTTTAATCTCATTAAACTTTTCCCGAGCTACGTCGGAAAGTTCAAGAGGTTCCTTCACAGACTTTTTAAGGAAGTCGGATAAGATGCCTGTAAGATCAGTAAGGTTCGGGATAAACCGTGCATAAAAATTTACAGAACCAAGAAAGCTACGCATGAGCTTCTTGGTTTTGGGGAATTTAAATTCTAATAAAGCTTTGATCTTACTGGGGAGAGGCTGCAGAGAGTTATTAGAAAGTATCAGTCCAAGATATCTAATCTTGTTATACCCAAGGAAGCATTTCTTCGGCTTGGCAGTGAGGCCATGTGAGCGTAACCTACGCAAAACTGATGTTAATGTTTGGATATGTTCGCCCCACGTGGATGTCATTACGTAAATGTTATCAAAATAAACTGAAACATTTGGCATATTACCCAAGACCTTTCTCATCAGTCTCACGTAGGTAGCACAGGCAGTTACCAAACCGAAGGGCATAGTTCTATATTGCATCAGTCCTTGGTGTGTAGGAAAAGCGGTGTACTGCTTAGAAGAAGGATCTAACATTACTTGATGATATGCCTGCGCAATATCAATCTCTGAAAAGAAGGAAGAGTCATAAAATTTGTGTAGATCGCTATCTATTAAGGGCATAGGCTCAGCATCCCACCGAGTTATAGCATTAAGGCCTCTGAAGTCAATAGCAAGTCTATATGAATTATCCTCCTTCTTAACCATGACTACTGGTGAGCAATATGCAGATACTGAAGGTTCAATGATCTTTAGTTTTAATAATTTGTCTACCTCTCGGTCAAATGCATCCCTAAGGTGAACTGGAACTGGGTATAATTTTCGTTTGATAGGATTGTCCGTCACTAAGTCAATCTTATGGACTACCGTGGAGGTAACACCTGGAATATCAGTAAAGACGTCTGAAAAGTTACTCACACATTGAAGTAGTTCATGTCTCTTATGGTCATCCAAAGATTCATTAATATTAATGTTGGTTGCGCCCGAGTGGTCAAGAGTCACCAAGTCATGTAGTTCTTCATCATAGTCTAAGTTAGAGGTGTCAATTACACACACCTTACATTCTTCAGTTGTCTTATCAAGTTCGTGTGGAAAAACTAAGTCAAAGTTATTAAGGCAGTTAACCGAATTTCTTCGGTAATATTTCTTAAGGATGTTGATATGATAAAGCTTAGGTTTCCCCTTGACTTCTATGAGGTAGTCAACTTTCCCACAAATTTTTAATACTTTATATGGACCTTTCCATGCTACTAATAATTTATTTGACTTGATAGGCAAAAGTACAAGAACTTCATCCCCTACTTTAAAACTTCTCCTCTGACTTTTGGAATCAAAATAGGTTTTGTACTGGTCCATTGACAAGCTTAGGTTTTTCGAAACTATGTCAGAGGTCTCCTCAAGTTTGGATCTAAGGTCAAGGAGAAACTGGTAAGAAGACTGAACCTCAGCACTCACCTCCTCATTAGTCCATAAGTCATGAAGGATGGACAATGGGCCTCTGGCCTGTCTACCATAGAGAAGTTCAAAAGGTGAAAACCCCAAAGAGTCACTGGGAACTTCCCTCATGGCAAACAAAGCACAGGGTAGGTAACGATGCCACTCCTTAGGTTTAAGGGAGCAAAGTTTCCTTAAAATGGACTTGAGAATCGAATGCTGGCGCTCAATCCTCCCATTACAGCTGGGATGATAGGGTGTGGTGAAGAGAGGCTTCACTCCCAGAAGTTGGTATAGATGTTGCATTAAGTCAGATGTGAATTGTGTCCCACGGTCAGACAAAATTTCTCTAGGGATGCCCACTCTGGAGAAGATGGACAAAAGGGCTTCAGCCACCTCTGTAGTGGTTATGGTCTTTAAGGGTATGGCTTCAGGGAAACTCGAAGCATAATCAACTAATGTTAATATATATCTATGTCCCCCAGATGAAAGTGGAGATAAAGGACCAACGATGTCAATAGCTACTCTTTCGAAAGGTACCGTAAAGACTGGCATTTTGACCATAGGTACTCGCCTGGTACCTCGGGAGGATGACAGTTGGCAAACTTTACACGATCTACAATAGGTAGTGATATCTGAGGACATTTTTGGCCAAAAATAGGTTTCCCTAATTTTATTTAAGGTTTTACGATGCGAGAAATGTCCGGCCACTGGCAGGTCATGAGCCATTTTAAGAACAGTCTCTCTGCATTGACTTGGAACAACTAAGATGGAATAGTCTATCTCATCTGAATTTAATTTGAATACTGACTTGTACAAGATACCTTTTATATATTCAAATTTATATGAAAAGTTTTTCCTTTGGATAACTTGATTTTGTTTAGCGGCATTATGGCAATTCTGAAGAGAAGGGCAATTACGTTGTAAATTGACAAAGGAGTCCTTCGATATATCTAAAGGCTTAAAGTCAGGGAAAATCAAAGGATGGATAGTAGGAGAAGCCTGGGCTTTGGTCTGAGCCCTAGTCAAGACATTTATGGTATCGGAGGTGATATCTTCACTTTCATCTAACAAGTGAACCGGTGATCCTACTACCTCGCTTTCGAGAGTAGCATCACTGGTTTTTAATCCCACACGAATCTCACGAGACATTGTCTCATCTGAACTTTCGAGGGGCTTCTCTGACTCTACAGGAAGAAGATCTAAAAAGCTTATGTCCACCTTTGGTGATGAAAGGTCAATCTCAGAAGGAAGAATGGCACCTTTTACATTACCTATTAGTACGGAGCAAGAAGTGATGGGAGCTAGTACGGCTTCAGACCAACCTGTGAACCATTTAGACCTAATGTAACAACGGATGGTAGGAAAAGTGTCCGTACGGCCCAAGTAGTCTGAAAGTATAGCAGAGGAATGAGTTTCTTTAAGGTTAGGGAACAGCTTATCAGAAATGACTATACATGTGCATCCAGTGTCTCGTAAAATGGTAGATACATTAAGTCCATTAACTGTTCCTGAACAGAAGGGTGCTTGGTCATTACAGTCTTTAAAACATCTTCCAACTTTTTGGACCTTCTTAGAAGGACAATCTGGACGTTTATGTCCCTTAACACCACACAAATGACAAACAGGAATAAAAGAAGTCATTTTACTTTCCACTAGAGGCTTTGATTTCTTAAGGTCTGATGAACCCTTGCCCTTAGGGTTCGATCCCTTTAGGTCTTTATAGGAATTGTGAGCCTCAGCATACAGGTCAGCAGCCTCAGCAACTTCCTCAGCTTTAATCAGGTTACGTTCTCTAATGAATGTTCGTATCTGGTGAGGAAGAGCTGTCAGGAACTGGTCAGCAACCATGAAGTCTCTAAGAGATTCATAACTGTGATCAATTCCTGAACTCTCTATCCAAAAGTCGAACAAACGAAAGAGTGTTACCTGTAACTGCTGAAAGTTCTGGCCAGGCTGTAAGGTGGCATACCTGAAATCTTTCCTGTAAGAATTAGTGGTTTTTTGATATGCTTTAAGGATTGCCTTCTTCAGTAGGTTATAATTACATATAATATCCTGCGACAAAGTTGCATAGATATTCAAAGCGGTACCAGAAAATAACATTCCTAACCTGGTAGCCCAGGTGTCAGCAGGCCATTCACAGAGGGTAGCGGTATTTTCAAACCTGATAATGTATGAAGTTATGTCTTCCCCCTCTGTGAAGGGAGGTAAATTAGGTGTTGGAATATGTGCACTAGCTGCATGATGTTCAATTACTCCTTCCTCTAATTGTTGTTGTGTAAGAGTTAACTTTTTATTCTCTAATTCAAGGCGAGCTTTTTCGAGCTCGCGATCCTTTTCTCTCTCTATTTAACTCAAGTTCTCTAGCTTTTTCCTCAACTTCTCTATCCTTTGCTCTTTCCTCCTTTGCTCTTTCCTCACGTATTTTCTCTTATTTTAGCCTGTTCCTCACGTATTTTAGCCTGTTCCTCACGTTCTCTAGCTCTTTCTTCACGATCAAGTCTATCACGCTCCTTTTTGTCTTCTCTTTCTCTTTCTAACCGTCTTTCTTGGATTTCTCTCTCAATTCTCTCTCTCTCCTTTTTCTCTTCTCTTTCGATTCTCTCTCTCTCCTTTTCTTCTTCTCTTTCCCTTTCTAACTGTCTCTCTTCTCTCTCAATTCTCTCTCTTTCAAGTCTTTCCTGGATCTTAGCACTAATGAAAGATTCTAAATTTTTCCCTGTTATTCCTAACTTACTTCCAGCATTCATCCAAAACTGGTATTCCTCCATACTTGCAAGAATAACTTAAACTATCAGGGGAAATGAAACGGGTATTAAAGAAAACGGAGGGTTCAATTCCTGCTCCGCTCAAACTGTAAATAAACCAGAGGGCTCGATCCCTACTTCAATTAAACAATATGTATTAATTAAAACGAAGGGTTCTATGCCAGCTCCGAGCAAACAGTAAGTAGAATGGGGCCACTTGACCATCCAATCTTCACACCAACAAATCAAGAGTGTCCTATGACAGTTTCCTTGATAAAATAAAGAGCTCAATGAAACAAATTTTCACTGGGAAATCTCGGGTCCCTAGAGACTAATCCTCCAAAGTGTTTCAAGCTCACTCAAAAAAGGTGGCAGAACTAAATATTATATCCTTCCTGACTTGACTTACAATAAATTGAGACTATAACAATCACCAAATCTTTTAAATACCTGTACTGTAGTCCTACCATAGAGAATGATTACTCATGGCTGGTGGTAACCGTCTGTGGTATGCGGCGTTGAAGTTCCAATGGTAGATTCGAGATGGAGTTGAATCTTGATTCAGTAGAGTTGATCCTGGCAAGGTCGCCACTTGTGAAGGCTTACTCAGCCCTGTAACAACTTCAGACAGTATTACCAAGGCTGGCTCCTCCTCAGGAAAATTAATGTATAGAAAAAGAATAAAAACTGACAAACATAAACACTTTATTATTTAGAAAATATAAAATATAAAACACTTAAATATGAAGTATTAATCCTACATTAAAGAAAATGAAAAATGAAAAATATAAATGATAACTGAATTCAACGCTAATATAAATGTATATAAAACGTGGGTGTCTGGTGTTGGTGACACTGCGTGTTGTTGAAATCGTAGCCGTTGCTGATGATGGGGGGGGGGGGGGTCGCAGGTGTTGATGACAACCCACCGGCTCGTTCTTCACAGATTTTCTAGCTTTCAATAATCCTTCCAGATGACAGGAAAGCAGGTTTTCTCCACTGCAATGATGAGGGGTTATATCC
The DNA here is from genome assembly GCF_038502225.1 of Cherax quadricarinatus. NCBI lineage: Eukaryota > Metazoa > Arthropoda > Malacostraca > Decapoda > Parastacidae > Cherax > Cherax quadricarinatus. Next base: position 14,231,992 of record NC_091363.1, on the reverse strand, counting down.
TGCTACTTGCATACACAAACAGGTAAGTGGATCAAAATTTGGGACATCTCAGAACGTTAGTCCGTCTCCTTCAATTCTACTCGTTGATTGGCAGGTGACCCTCTCTGTCATCCAAGCTGGAAAGATAGACAGGTTACCCACTGCTTAAGAAATCACTCTCCATGATAAGTACAATACCTAAAAGACGTGGTGATTATTACAACAGTCAACTTAGAGCAAGACTGAAAGGACTAAGTTTATTATTGGTCAAAAGTGAAGCTTTCAACCAATAAATCCACTAGAATACAAGGCAGGCATGTACTTACAGTAGTGCTGGGAGCTGTGAGTCTAGTGATTACTGTTTGGACCGGAGCCCCACACGTCACCTTTCGGGGGGGGGGAGGAAGAAGGAGGGGAAGGGATAGTGGGAGCTAGACTGACCATACCTTAACAGGCAGCCGGCAATCAAACTATCACTTTCGGGGAGAGGGGAAAAGGGGAGGGAGGGGGAATAGCGGGAGCTGGACTTACCCTACCTTAACAAGTAGCCGGCAAAGAGGGAGAGCCAGGAACTAAGACTTGATCTCTGCCAGCACATGCAGGTAAGTAGGTAAATACATGATCTATTTCTCTCTCTCCTTGTGTCGTTTACCTCTCTCCCTCCCCCTATCCCATACACCACACCCATAAACCACCACTACATCCTCACAACACATACAAACCAGCATATCCTTCACCGCTCTAGTGGATCCCCACATCCATCAGCACCAAAGGACTCATTACATCCATTACCATCTGAGGGGCCCCCACATCCATCACCACCTGAGGGGCCCCAGCAGCGACCTCCCTCTCTCAATAAACAACATTTAATCAATTTCTTTTAAATTAAGAATCTTGTTTAGTGATCAAACAATTTGCTCACCTCATGTAGTCAGTCAGCTATTACGTTCACCCACTGTGAAGGTCCAGCCAACCGGCCTAACCTTGCCAGTTTTCAGTTTATCGACAAGGCTGTTGCAAAAAAAAAAAAAAAAAAACCCTTTCAGAAGTGACCTAGAATCATGAACCATTTCTCGCAGTCACTCAATTATAATTAATTTTCCGATTAAACCTTCTTACTCTTTTAGCAATGGACTTCCCCTGAAGAGACGATTTGAAGCTAAAGTATCTCTCATCCATTCTTTTACACAATATGTAACAAAGTGGTACAGAAATAAAAAATATGTTTATTCTGTGAATGAAATCACCACTCGAGGTAATGCATGATAGTATCCAAGGAGATTAGATTTTGCTTTCGAAGCAGCTAGTTCATTGTGTACCCCATAACCATCCTGTGGAAGGTAGGTAAGAGCTTATAGATGCACAAAAGACCTTGGATTAACAGGAGTACGTCTGGGTTTATAAATACAGTTCACTTATCTGCTGCATGCAAACACTGGATATTTGCTTAATGTTTGGTATCTCGTTTTTAATTAATAAGATACCCTGACATATAGCAAAGGTTATTGTGCTATCTCTGTATTCCCCAGTAAGTGGACAATTAAGCACCTAGTGCTAAAGAAAGTGATTATAAGGGTGACCATATACTTTGCATTTAGTTTGATCATCATCTGTGTGTCTGCCAAACTGTCAGAAGTACTTGTAATCAAGCCTAAGCCTTGATACAATAACATCGATCAGTGTGTTCACCTGGAAATTTGCTTGAGACTAGAGGAAAAACTGCAACTTCCTCAAAATGCTTTAAAATCTTAAAATAAGTGAAGATACAGCGAAATATATTTCTCGTTTCTTATACAATGATATTATTAAAAAAATCCTTAGACTATAGTACACAGGCCGAGAGATGGTTAACAGGTGCTCGTGATTCACAGGTGCTGGTGGTGCACAGGTGCTGGTGGTTCATAGGTGCTGGTGGTTCACAGGTGCTGGTAGTTCACAGATGCTGATGGTTCACAGCTGCTAATGCTGTACATGTGCTGATGGTTCACGGGTGCTGACTGTGTAAAGATTGTATCCCCTGTCCCCGGAGTTCATGCTCAGCGTCTGGTCTTCTGGCTACGTCCTCAATTTTCATAACCATACATTTGCTAGGGTTGCATTCCAGTAGCTACTTTGCCCAATCTTGTACTTCATTATTACCAACACAGGTGTAGTCTTGTGGCCTGCACACCTGGTTGTAGCACGATAACCACGGTAGAAATGAAGAACGAGCATAATACATCAGTGAGTAAATACTTCACCAAACAGCAATCAATTATATATACAGTGTTTAAAGAGGATATGTACAGAAAGGCAATTTGCAAGCAAGAGACACGGTAAGAACCGTCTTCGACCAGACTTGGAGGTAATTCTGCCAGTGATGATGCACTAGTGTCCAACATCGCTTCATAACTCTGGTTTATTGTAACTGGCTGGTTGAACCAGGGTGCTAGCATAACGAGGCGGTCATACCTGGTTCACTGGCCGGGAGGTTAGTGATATACACATAATGAAATGTAACATACCCTTAGCATACCATATTCATAATGGTTCATTTGTCCTCGAGTGTGTGTGTGTGTGTGTACTCACCTATATGACAAGAGTTGAGTCACGGCTCCTAACCCCCTGTGTGTGTGTGTATGTGTGTGACTTATCAATATGAGGGCTAGCTTCAGGCTCCTCACGCCAGCAATTCTCTTCATAGCTTCACATAACAATGTTTTCCCCCTGCGTTATTGATACCTACAGCCGCCGCCGCCGCCGCCATCTCCCTGGTGACCACCGCCCCCCAACTCAAGGTCACGACTGCACACGCACTCTTATGAAGTTTTTCTAAGCTTCTGTATTATCATTATTATTACTATTATTATATTATGTTATTATTATTATTATTATTATTATTATTATTATTATTATTATTATTATTATTATTATTATTATTATTATTATTATTATTATTATTTTTATTATTATTATTATTTTTATTATTATTCTTTCAACGTACCGGCAGTATCCCACTGAGGCAGGGTGACCCAAAAAGAAAAATAAGTTTCTTTAACTTTAGTAATATATACAGGTGAAGGGGTTACCAACCTCTTGCTCCTGGCGTTTTAGTCGCCTCTTACGACACGCATGGCTTACGGAGGAAGAATTCTTTTCCACTTCCCCATGGAGATGAGAAATAAACAAGAACAAGAACTAGTAAGAAAATAGAAGAAAACCCAGAGATGTGTGTGTATACATAGGCTTATACATGTATGTGTTGTGTGACCTAAGTGTACGTAGAAGTAGCAAGATGTGACAGAAAAAAAGACACCAGCAATCCTACCATCACATTATTATTATTATTATTATTATTATTATTATTATTATTATTGAGCTAAGCTCGTAGGGGTCACACAGTGAGAGGAAGAGCGGGAAGCTATTAAACTGGATCCGAGGAAACGGAGGGTGGCTCACGTTGGTTGGATTTAGAGCTTCAAATGGTTGGGTCAGCCCCACGACACAGCTGCGTCATCCACACTACACAGTTGCGTCATCCACACCACATAGTTGCGTCATCCACACTATATAGTTACGTCATCCACACGACACAGTTGCGTCATCCACACAACACTTGCGTCATATACACAGTTGCGTCATCCACACAACACAGTTGCATGGATGACGCAGGAACATGAACAGGTATGTGGGGGAACTGGTACAGGTACGTGGGGGAAACTGGTACAGGTACATGGGGGAACTGGTACAGGTATGTGCGGGAATTGGTACAGGTAAGTGGGGGAACTGGTACAGGTACGTGGGGAAAACTGGTACAGGTACGTGGGAGAACTGGTACAGGTATGTGCGGGAATTGGTACAGGTAAGTGGGGGAACTGGTACAGGTACGTGGGGAAAACTGGTACAGGTACGTGGGAGAACTGGTACAGGTATGTGCGGGAATTGGTACAGGTAAGTGGGGGAACTGGTACAGGTACGTGGGGAAAACTGGCACAGTTACGTGGCGGAACTGGTACAGGTATGTGGGGGAACTGGTACAGGTGCGTGGGGGAACTGGCACAGGTACATGGGGGAAACTGGTACAAGTACGTGGGGGAACTGGTACAGGTACGTGGGGGAACTAGTGCAGGTACGTGGAGGAACTGGTACAGGTACGTGGGGGAACTGGTACAGGTACGTGGGGGAACTGGTACAGGTACGCAGGGGAACTGGTGCAGGTACGTGGGGAAAACTGTTACAGGTACGTGGGGGAAACTGGTACAAATACATGGGGGAACTGGTACAGGTACGTGGGGGAACTAGTGCAGGTACGTGGAGGAACTGCTACAGGTACGTAGGGGAAATGGTACAGGTACGTGGGGGAACTGGTACAGGTACGCAGGGGAACTGGTACAGGTACGTGGGGGAACTGGTACAGGTATGTGGGGGAACTGGTACAGGTACTTGATGAAAACTGGTACAAGTACGTCGGGGAACTGTTACAGGTACGTTGGGGAACTAGTGCAGGTACGTGGGGGGAACTGGTACAGGTACGTGGGGGAACTGGTACAGGTACGTTTGGGGAACTAGTGCAGGTACGTGGGGGAACTGGTGCAGGTACGTGGGAGGGGCGTGCGTCCTTGACCATCTCGTAACAATCACAGAATATAAGCTATTCTTGGCAAGGAGATTCACTTTCTGCCACCGTTCCCTGTGGTCATGACGAGTGCAGGAACGTGAGAACAATTCACAGTTCACAATTGTGAATTGTTCCCACAACTAAATTTTTCCTACAATTATGAATTGTTCCTGCAATTGTGAACTGTTCCAACAATTGTGAATTGTTCCAACAATTATGAATTCTTCCTAGATTCCTACAATTCACAATTATGTATTGTTCCAGCGACGGATACAGTTCACGAAAGAGCAATATGTAGGTATATTGTAGGTATATTCAGTTATTAATCGTATTAACATTACGATCAGCAGACTGTTTAATATTTTACTGTTACCTCCACCATTAAGACCCTTTAAAACCCTTCGAAAGACCCCCCTATTGGTTTTTTTTAAACACACCCTCGGGGGTTCTTTCTTCAGACTGATGGAGCGATACTATGTGCGGAGAGTTAAAGATCACTTTTGCTTGTTGAAAGTGACCAGTCTTTGTATGATGTGTCGTTCTTATGGATAAGGAAAATGAAACTATACCGGGAATATGTTATAACTAACTTTCCCCTAATAACTGATCAACTGCACTCAGGAAATGGATCTTCAAAATGGGCATTTTGTATTGACAAACATTTGGAGTCCCTTTATCATTTGTGACTTTTTAATGATACAGGTGACTTGGAGGGTTATTCTTGAGGATACATGTGGCTTGGAGGGCTCTTGAGAATAGATGTGGCTTGGAGGGTTGTTCTTGAGGATACAGGTGGCTTGAATGGTTCTTGAGGATACATGTGGCTTGGAGGGTTGTTCTTGAGGATACAGGTTGCTTGGAGGATTCTTCTCCTTACGATGACTGAACGAGTTCAACTGTTTTATTGTTTTGGTTCAGTGAATTCTATCATCCACCATTTCCTGTATCTGGAGTGATGATAAACTTGTTTTAGCTGTTATTCTTTTTGTTATTGTTGTGGTTGGGGTTTTAAAGGGCACTGATTGTTTGCGCCGTAAAGAGCCCTAGCTCCCCGTGTTTGGAAGGAACATTATTTAGTCTGTTCGGAAAAAAAACATGCGTTCCTATTTAGGTTATGTAGAGTCATTCATGAACCCGAGGCAGAGCCAGATGCCAATACCTTTCCTGGGACAGCAGAAAGAGGAAGAAATAATGACAACGCCAAAAACGGAGCTGGTGTCGCGAGACGTCGACAAGGTCGGCTGATTCCACCAAAGCATAACGGGGAGCTGGTTATCACTTTCTCATTGTTCCTCCATCCATCCGTTTCCAGATTTTTCCCTCAGCTTAGCTGGCTGCCAGAGTAGCGCTTCCCTTTCATGATTTGCGGACGGAGGATCGATCCTCCTCCACTTCTTGCGCTTAATGACCCACACGGGTTCATCGCTTAACAAATATATAATCCTTGTATATCACCCAACTTAAATTTTGATGGCAAGCAACATCTTTTGTGATACATCAACAGTTACTAACGTTTCTAATGCGGCTATTTCGACAGCTATAAATAATGTTGCACATCCTTACCACGAAAACCCAAAATCTCGTACCTGACTCACGAAATCGTAATAATACGATTACTAACAAACCACGATACTAGTGGCTTACCCACTGACCTGGAGTTTTAGGATTCACTTGCCAAGGTCTGACAAGGCCGGGTCATGGACCGGGCCGCGGGGACGTTAACCCCCGCAACACCCTCCAGGTATACTCCAGGTTCAAACTCCACCCGTTCCGTGGTTTATCTAGTATTTGAACACTCCTGTTCCATTCAATATTCTGTTTTCAACTTCTTGCGACTCCACAATCTTCTACTCAAATCTCTTCTTCCATGGAGGTAAACAGCACCTTTTTTTTTTTTAAGAACTGCTGGCACTCCGTTTTATTTGTGTTTGCATAAATTTTAACGGCATACTTGCTATTACATATCTGTTTATTAATTATGTATACAATCAGCTGTTTTAAACCCTCCAATTGCCTCTCGTACCTTAGTGTATGAGAAGAGATGCGAGCATTGGCGGTTCTGTAAGAGGTATTGACAGTCATCCAGGGAGCCATCTGGTGGCCAGAGTGACGTAGCACTCTTGGTTTTCGTGTTTTTTTTTCTTATCTATAAACATATAGTGTGTGTGTGTGTGTGTGTGGCAGGGTGGCCCGAAAAAGAAAAACTTTCACCATCATTCACTCCATCACTGTCTTGCCAGAAGGGTGCTTTACACTACAGTTTTTAAACTGCAACATTAACACCCCTCCTTCAGAGTGCAGGCACTGTACTTCCCATCTCCAGGACTCAAGTCTGGCCTACCGGTTTCCCTGAACCCCTTCATAAATGTTACTTTGCTCACACTCCAACAGCACGTCAAGTATTAAAAACCATTCGTCTCCATTCACTCCTATCAAACACGCTCACGCACGCCTGCTGGAAGTCCAAGCCCCTCGCACACAAAACCTCCTTTACCCCCTCCCTCCAACCTTTCCTAGGCCGACCCCTACCCCGCCTTCCTTCCACTACAGACTGATACACTCTTGAAGTCATTCTGTTTCGCTCCATTCTCTCTACATGTCCGAACCACCTCAACAACCCTTCCTCAGCCCTCTGGACAACAGTTTTGGTAATCCCACACCTCCTCCTAACTTCCAAACTACGAATTCTCTGCATTATATTCACACCACACATTGCCCTCAGACATGACATCTCCACTGCCTCCAGCCTTCTCCTCGCTGCAACATTCATCACCCATGCTTCACACCCATATAAGAGTGTTGGTAAAACTATACTCTCATACATTCCCCTCTTTGCCTCCAAGGAAAAAGTTCTTTGTCTCCACAGACTCCTAAGTGCACCACTCACCCTTTTCCCCTCATCAATTCTATGATTCACCTCATCCTTCATAGACCCATCCGCTGACACGTCCACTCCCAAATATCTGAATACATTCACCTCCTCCATACTCTCTCCCTCCAATCTGATATCCAATCTTTCATCACCTAATATTTTTGTTATCCTCATAACCTTACTCTTTCCTGTATTCACTTTTAATTTTCTTCTTTTGCACACCCTACCAAATTCATCCACCAATCTCTGCAACTTCTCTTCAGAATCTCCCAAGAGCACAGTGTCATCAGCAAAGAGCAACTGTGACAACTCCCACTTTATGTGTGATTCTTTATCTTTTAACTCCACGCCTCTTGTCAAGACCCTCGCATTTACTTCTCTTACAACCCCATCTATAAATATATTAAACAACCACGGTGACATCACACATCCTTGTCTAAGGCCTACTTTTACTGAGAAATAATTTCCCTCTTTCCTATGTACTCTAACTTGAGCCACACTATCCTCGTAAAAACTCTTCACTGCTTTCAGTAACCTACCTCCTACACCATACACCTGCAACATCTGCCACATTGCCCCCCTATCCACCCTGTCATACGCCTTTTCCAAATCCATAAATGCCACAAAGACCTCTTTAGCCTTATCTAAATACTGTTCACTTATATGTTTCACTGTAAACACCTGGTCCACACACCCCCTACCTTTCCTAAAGCCTCCTTGTTCATCTGCTATCCTATTCTCAGTCTTACTTTTAATTCTTTCAATAATAACTCTACCATACACTTTACCAGGTATACTCAACAGACTTATCCCCCTATAATTTTTGCACTCTCTTTTGTCCCCTTTGCCTTTATACAAAGGAACTATGCATACTCTCTGCCAATCCCTAGGTACCTTACCCTCTTCCATACATTTATTAAATAATTGCACCAACCACTCCAAAACTATATCCTCACCTGCTTTTAACATTTCTATCTTTATTCCATCAATCCCGGCTGCCTTACCCCGTTTCATTTTACCTACTGCCTCACGAACTTCCCCCACACTCACAACTGGCTCTTCCTCACTCCTACAAGATGTTATTCCTCCTTGCCCTATACACGAAATCACAGCTTCCCTATCTTCATCAACATTTAACAATTCCTCAAAATATTCCCTCCATCTTCCCAATACCTCTAACTCTCCATTTAATAACTCTCCTCTCCTATTTTTAACTGACAAATCCATTTGTTCTCTAGGCTTCCTTAACTTGTTAATCTCACTCCAAAACTTTTTCTTATTTTCAACAAAATTTGTTGATAACATCTCACCCACTCTCTCATTTGCTCTCTTTTCACATTGCTTCACCACTCTCTTAACCTCTCTCTTTTTCTCCATATACTCTTCCCTCCTTGCATCACTTCTACTTTGTAAAAACTTCTCATATGCTAACTTTTTCTCCCTTACTACTCTCTTTACATCATCATTCCACCAATCGCTCCTCTTCCCTCCCGCACCCACTTTCCTGTAACCACAAACTTCTGCTGAACACTCTAACACTACATTTTTAAACCTACCCCATACCTCTTCGACCCCATTGCCTATGCTCTCATTAGCCCATCTATCCTCCAATAGCTGTTTATATCTTTCCCTAACTGCCTCCTCTTTTAGTTTATAAACCTTCACCTCTCTCTTCCCTGATGCTTCTATTCTCCTTGTATCCCATCTACCTTTTACTCTCAGTGTAGCTACAACTAGAAAGTGTTCTGATATATCTGTGGCCCCTCTATAAACATGTACATCCTGAAGTCTACTCAACAGTCTTTTATCTACCAATACATAATCCAACAAACTACTGTCATTTCGCCCTACATCATATCTTGTATACTTATTTATCCTCTTTTTCTTAAAATATGTATTACCTATAACTAAACCCCTTTCTATACAAAGTTCAATCAAAGGGCTCCCATTATCATTTACACCTGGCACCCCAAACTTACCTACCACACCCTCTCTAAAAGTTTCTCCTACTTTAGCATTCAGATCCCCTACCACAATTACTCTCTCACTTGGTTCAAAGGCTCCTATACATTCACTTAACATCTCCCAAAATCTCTCTCTCTCCTCTGCATTCATCTCTTCTCCAGGTGCATACACGCTTATTATGACCCACTTCTCTCATCCAACCTTTACTTTAATCCACATAATTCTTGCATTTACACATTCATATTCTCTTTTCTCCTTCCATAACTGATCATTTAACATTACTGCTACCCCTTCCTTTGCTCTAACTCTCTCAGATACTCCAGATTTAATCCCATTTATTTCCCCCCACTGAAACTCCCCTACCCCCTTCAGCTTTGTTTCGCTTAGGGCCAGGACATCCAACTTCTTTTCATTCATAACATCAGCAATCATCTGTTTCTTGTCATCTGCACTACATCCACGCACATTCAAGCATCCCCGTTTTTTAATTTAATTTGCGATATATATATTTTCAATCTATTTAATTTGTTATATATTTTGGAATCTTTATTGAGTGTTCCTTGCTATTTCTGCCAAATTTATAAATCAATGGTTCACTGAGCAGTGTCACTGATCAACGTCTCGTTAACTAATCACAGTGTTGTTGATCTGATTGTCATTGCAATATAATTTGCTACCAATCTGAAATAGTGAACAAATTCCAGTCATAAATATTGAAACATGACAGATACATCATAGAAAATGAAACCTAGATAGAACACAGATAATGAAGCATAGATGCATAACAGATACCTCATAGATAAAGAAACATTATAAATAATAGATACTGAAACATGATATATAATAGATGCTTAAACATGATAAATAATAGATAGTGAAAGATGACGCATCATAAATAAGGATACATAATCTATGCATCACAGATACTGAAACATTACAGATACATAATTCAGATATTACAGCAGCCATCGTGCAATAGGAGTCCTTAATACAACCTTGACACTGTGTCAGTGACACGATCTCTAACACATACGTCACCTAGTAACGATGCGGAAATCCCTTACCAAACAATCCTCCATAAACCATGCGATTCAACAGAGGAGCCAGTAGGATTTATCTGCTAACAATCATTTGTGTATCACAAACTCATAATCCACACTATGGAACACCTACTTAGTCTCCACATAGTCCACTATAAGATCTGGCGCCGCCTGACAGTCACACTAGGTATATTCTCCAAATTTCAATGACAGCTCCGGCATGTAAGGGACTGTGATATATCCCATATGACCCTTGGACATACATTCACGTAATCCACTAAACGTGTCACATACATACACAACATGACAGCTGTAAACTCGTTTCTCCACGCAGGGGGGTCGTCCCCGACGACAGCCATGTTGTTGGGGACGACAACAGTCATTCGTAAGTTCCTGCATGTGCCATGCAGGAACTTACGAATGTCCCTCACAATTTCTCAAACATCGTATGCAGACGGCCGCAATTTGTAAAAGATTCCCACGTGGACTACCACTTCGTCAAATCAAATAATGTATCAACAAAAATAATGACTCCTACCAGAGAGTGAGATGCAAAGGTCATGTTTTAAGAACGTTGCTTGTATTTGTCAGAACACAAAAGAACGGATGCTCCGAAAAGAAGTTGAGTATTATAATGTTCTGTGTCGTCAGTATCTCGTTTTTTCTACACTCAAGCAAACTGTTATTCATTGTTCCAGATCTATAACAAATTGGATTATGTATTCAGAAAGGAGTAAGAGAAGAAAGAGGAAGATGAGAGGACTAGGAGGAGGAGGAGGAGGAGGAGGAAATTGGAAGAAAGGAGGTAGAAGTGGAGGATGGTGAGGGAGAGGTCAGGATGCTCGATCGCCACACCTCGGTCAAGTACAGTACGTTAGAAATTTTTGTATTTGTGAATTGTGTTACTTTCCCTGTAATGCTACTGACGTCACATTGTGGGTGGAGTCGCCAGTATATAAGCGACGAGAGTGCATCAGTCAACATCAGTTTAACTCGACTTGATCTACTAAAACCATGTTCTTTAAAGTAAGTAAATGAGAAAAATGTATGTGGTATATGAGTTTGAAAAATCTGAAATATACCTTAATATACCTTAATATACCTTAGATTACAGTGTTTTATCTTCATGCTTGCAGGTTCTCACCGTGGCAGTTCTTGTGACTTTTGCATGGGCCGAGCCTCCACCCTCCTACAACCCTCCACCCTCCTACAACCCTCCACCTTCCTACAACCCTCCACCTTCCTACAAGGCTCCCGCCCCAAGTGTAAGTTCATACAAGTGCTGTACACTTGCATCCAATTTTATTTTATTAATTTTCTTTCGTTTTTTAAGCATACTGGATCGTTGATGATAAATACACCACTACTACACCCTCATAATTGAAGATACTTGTGTTAACAATAGCAGTATTAGAAAAATCCGTAGTAACTTTGTAATGAAAATGCTATTCTTAAACTTCCAGGGTCATCCTAAGTACGACTTCAACTATGCCGTGAAGGACGACCCTTCAGGTAACGACTTTGGACATCAAGAATCCCGTGACGGCTACAATACTCAGGGGAACTACTACGTGCTGCTTCCTGATGGTCGTCTGCAGAGAGTTTCATACACTGTGAACGGTGACTCAGGCTACGTGGCTCAAGTGGAATATGAGGGTAAAGCCCAGTACCCAGCCTACCAGCCCAGCTACAAGCCTGCCCCCGGCTATGCTTAAATGAACATTACACTAACATTCGATTATAGTTTATTTATGTAAATACTTTTAATAAATATATGCAAGATGATTATACAGTCGTTTATTAGAATCAGTGCTAACTTATTGTCAAAGATTCTGAAGTTGGTGCGAGTAATACCTTAATATTTTTCTAGAATTCAATAAACGTAATATCTCCATCTTTTAACAAAGTGGCGACAGAGAGAGTTAAGTATTGATCATTGTTTTAGTAGCTATGCAGTCATATACTACCTGTTACTATACACACAATTTAATATGCATAATCTCATGAATAAAAGAAGTTTCATGAAAATATGAAACCGATTCCTAAACACAACTACTTTTCCTCTCAAGACTTCACTGCTCGACATCTTTTCTTTTCTCTCCTTCACTATCAAGATGGTTACCTGTATAAATAAAAATATGCCAATATGACTAGAATGTTCCCAGATTAAAAGATCATGTGATATAGAACAGTGATTCTGTCTTTGTTGAAAATGATTTTCTATCAATACTTTGACGCTGAACTATCATGCTAATCAACATTGACTGTTTCCCATAATTCACCTTTCAAATGGTATTTTGTTGAGGTGAAGAGGCTTTTGCATCCTTTATCGAATCGAATGTTGTGCCTCCATCCCTCCTCTCCTACCCATTCCACCTTTCGGGATATTTCTTTTGTAAATTGATGGTCCTAGGTAGATGGAAACGGAACCGATGCTGCTCTGTTCTGTTGAGGACTTTGGTGGTGATGGTGGTGTTTGTCGTGGGCATTGAATCAACTAGTGATTTGCTGAGCTGAATCGCGGAGTCCTGGTGGGTGTCTTCGTGCGCACTTAGGTGACAGGATTATCTCTGGAAGCTGAGAGTCGGTTCCGGAAGGTGGTTGGTGTCCGACCTCCCATTGAAGGTGGCTCGGTTGATGTGGAAACGCATTCGTGCATTAATGGTTTTCTGGCATGAAGGGCAGTGAGCTGTTTCCATGCAGCATCAGTATTACCAGCAACGCCGAGAGAAATATCCAGTCTATTTTTTTGTTTCTCATTGGTGTTGTCCCGCTTTAACCCCGCGCCACCTCCCCCTCATTTTGTAGGAAAACAAGTGAAATGAAATTAATCATGGACGATGGATCCATAATTTGCCCAATCCCAGTCTCCTTCTTTCTCCAGTGGCACCCATAACTGATCTCGGGATGCCCCGCGGATTTTCCTACGAACACGGACTCTTCTTTGGGCAGCGCCTCGTTACCCGACTCATTTACCGGTGTTCGGTGTTCTTGCTGACTCTTTTCATACCCCTAACCTTCGAGCGACTTTGACCTTGATGCTGGCTTCCCCCATGTCTGAGCGTCGATCTTTGGATCGATCGAACGCGAGACCTCCGTCCAAGGGCCCTCAACCTGTATCTATTGATGCTGACGCTGTTACTGACGCTCAGCCCTTCTATTCTAAGAAAAAACTGCCTCGAATCTCTTCCTCTAAAATCTGTATTGCAAATACTCTTCTGGATGAAATCCTTTTCTCTTCTATCATTGACGCCAACGGATTAAATCTCCGACAAAAACATTAGCAACGGATGCCTAAGACATGTTGGACAAAACGTTTCCTTTCATGCCTTTAAGAGTGGAATGTGCATTGTCTCTTTGAAGAATACTGAGCAACCTCTCAACCTCTCACTCCTTAGCTTACTTGACAACACTCCAGTTACAATACACAGACAAATTTCTCTCATTTCTTGCTGCGATACTCTCCTCATTCCGCATATCATAATCCAAAGGGACTTCACGCAGTGTGACTCGTATATTACGGAACAACTTGAACTCAGGAAATTCCCGGTTATCAAAGTGACGTTCTTCTTGTCCGAGGTCGGTGATGAATACTGAAAGATCATATATTATTTATGCAAATTAGCAGATACATCTCGATGAAGTATAGCAAATACATCATAAATAAAGAAACATGGTAGAAAATGAAATATGATAAACCATAGATAATGAAAAATAGATACATCATAGATAATAACAGACACACAATACAGATATTACAGCAGCCATCGCGTTACAGGACTTCTCACAGGTCCACAATCTTACACATACGTCACTTCGTAAGGATGGAGAACTCTCTTACCAAACAGTTTTCCATAATCCATGCGATTCGATAGAAAATCCTGTAATATTTATCTGCTTACAACTGTGTATCACCAACTCATTATCCACATCACATAGTCCATTGTGAGATCTGCCGCTGCACTGACAGTCATATTAAACGTATTCAAATTTCATTGACAACGCCGTCAAGAAAGGCATATTTACACATCTCATCATAAAGGCTAACTAACACCTTAGACATACATTCACTTAATCTAATAAACCTGTAACAGATATACGCAACATGGCAAGCTGTAGATTCTTTCGTTTATTCAGTGTATTCTTCCCAGGCCACAACCTTACTGTACAGGAGCATTGCTCTCTCGCTGGAAATGTGCGGTGCAGGAACTTATGAATGAATTTTCTCTCTATAATGAAAATCCTCAAATGTCACAATCTTTCCATATATAATTCTAGTAAACGTACATACAATTCCAAAATGGAAATATTTACCCAAAGAACGTTCCATACCTCCCTGGTACTGGGAACATCCGAAGCTCCTTCGATACACCCAGTCTTCCAGTTCACTTCTGAAAGTCTGATACAATCTCTCGTACATTCTCTCTAGCTAACCGTCCTTAAAGATTTTCAGATGGATTACCAACCTCTTTACATGAACACGTAGAGTCCGCCTCCTGAAATAATGTCAGAAAAATAATGACTCCTGCTAGAGCGTGAGAAAAATAGTTTATTTTTTAAGAATGATGCTTGCATGTGTTTGTAAAAATAGAGAGGATGCTGTGAGATGAAGATGAACAGTATAATGCTACGTAGTCAGTATCTCGTTTGGTCTGCACTCCAGCAAACTGTCGTTCTGCAAGTAGAAGAAGCAGGAGAAATAGAAGGAGGAGGAGGAGGAGTAGGAGGAGGAGGAGATCAGGATGATCGCTACACCTCGGTCAAGTACAATATGTTAGAATTTTTTGCATTTGTAAAATGTGTTGCTTTCCCTGTAATGTTACTGACGTCACACTGTGGGTGGAGTCTCCAGTATATAAGCGACGAGAGTGCATCAGTCAACATCAGTTTTACTTGACTTGATCTACTAAAACCATGTTTTTTAAAGTAACTTTGTAAATTAGAAAAATGTGTGTGGTATATGAATCTGAAAAATCTGAAATATTCTTTAATGAACATTGAAGCTTTAGATTATAGTGTTCTATTTTCATGCTTGCAGGTTTTCACCGTGGCAGTCCTTGTGGCTTTTGCATGGGCCGAGCCTCCACCCTCCTACCACCCTCCACCCTCCTACAACCCTCCACCTTCCTACAACCCTCCACCTTCCTACAAGGCTCCCGCCCCAAGTGTAAGTTCATACAAGTGCTGTACACTTGCATCCAATTTTATTTTGTTAATTTTCTTTCGTTTTTTTAAGCATACTGAATCGTTTATGGTAAATACGCCACTATTACACCCTCATAATTGAAGATACTTGTGTTAACAATAGCAGTGTTAGAAAAATCCGTAGTAATTTTGTAATGAAAACGCTATTCTCTAACTTCCAGGGTCATCCTAAGTACGACTTCAACTATGCCGTGAAGGACGACCCTTCAGGTAACGACTTTGGACATCAAGAATCCCGTGACGGCTACAATACTCAAGGGAACTACTACGTGTTGCTTCCTGATGGTCGTCTGCAGAGAGTTTCATACACTGTGAACGGTGACGCAGGCTACGTGGCTCAAGTGGAATATGAGGGTAAAGCCCAGTACCCAGCCTACCAGCCCAGCTACAAGCCTGCCCCCGGCTATGCTTAAATGAACATTACACTAACATTCGATTATAGTTTATTTATGTAAATACAAATACTTTAAATAAATATATGCAAGATGGGTATACAGTCTTTTAATAGATTCAGTGTTAACTTATTGTCAAAGATTCTGAAACTCAATATTTTACTAGAATTCAATAAACGTAATATCTCCATCTAGTGAGGAAGTGGCGACAGAGAGAGTTAAGTATTGATCATTGTAGAAGTAGCTATACAATCATATACTACCTGTTACTATACACAACTTAATATGCATAATCTCATGGATAAAAGAAATTTCATGAAAATAAGAAACCGACTGCGAAACACAACTGCTTTTCCCCCCTCGAAATATTTTATCTTCTCTCCTTCACTATCAAGATGGTTACCTGTGTAAAAAAAAAAAATGCTAATTTAACTGGAATGCTGTCAGATTAAAAGATCATGTGATATAGAGCATTGATACTGTCTTTGTTGAAAATGATTTTCTATCAATACTTGACGTTGAGCTATCTTGCTGATCAACATTGCCTGTTTCCCATAATTCGCCTTTCAAATAGTATTTTGTTGAGGTGAAGAGGCATTTCCATCCTTCATCGAATCGAATGTTGTGCCTCCATCCCTCCTCTCCTACCCATTCCACCTTTGGGGATATTTCTTTTGTAAATTGATGGTCCAAGGTAGATGGAAACGGAACCGATGCTGTTCTGTTCCGTTGAGAACCTTGGTTGTTATAGGGGTGTTTGTCGTGGGCATTGAATCAACTGGTGATTTGCTGAGCTGCCTTGCGGAGTCCTGGTGGGTGTCTTCGTGCGCACTTAGGTGACGGGATTGTCTCTGGAAGATGACAGTTGGTTCCGGAAGGTGGCGTCAAATGGGGATTTGATTTGGGTGGTGTCCAACGTCCCATATTCCTGTCAGCCAAGGTGGCTCGGTTGATGTGGAAAATGTAGTCATGGATTAATGGTTTACTGGCATGAAGGGTAGTGAGCAGTTTTCATTCAGCATCAGCATTACTAAGAACACCGAGAGAAATATACAGTCTTTTTTTGTTTCTCATTGGCGTTGCCCCGCTTTAACCCCCCCCCCTCATTTTGTAGGAAAACAAGTGAAATGAAATTAATCATGTACGACCGTTCCATAATTTGCCTCCTCCCAGTCTCCTTGTTTTTCCAGTGGCACCCATAATTGACCCCGGGATGCCCCCAAACCTTTCTACAAACACAGATTCCTCTTTTGGCAGCACCTCGTTGCCTGACTCATTTGCCAGTGTTTTTGCTAACCCTTGTCATGCCTCTAACCTTCGCGCGACTCCGACTTCGATTCTGGCTTCTCCCATGACTGAGCGTCGATCTTTGGATCGATCGAACGTCACTTGAGGGACTGGGTCGAGACCTCCGTCCAAGGGCCCTCGACCTGTATCTATTGATGCTGAAGCTGTTACTGATACTCCGCACTCCTTTTCTAAGAAAAAAGCTGCCTCGAATCTCTTCCTCTAAAATCTGTATTACAAAGACTCTTCTGGATGAAATTCTTTTCTCTTCGGCCAATGACGCCAACGGATTAAATCTCCGACAAAAACATTAGCAATGGATGCCTAAGGCATGTTGGACAAAACGCTTCATTTCATGCCCTCAAGAATGAAATGTGCATTGTCTCTTTGCAGAATGCTGAGCAACCTCACAATTTCTCTCTCCTTAGCTTACTTGACAACACTTCAGTTACAATACACAGACAAGTTTCTCTCAATTCTGCGATACTGTTCTCATTCCGCATATCATAATCCAAAGGGACTTCACGCAGTGTGACTCGTACATTACGGACAACTTGAGTTCAGGAAATTCCCGGTTATCAAAGTGACGTCCTTCTTGCCCGAGGTCGGTGATGAATACCGGAAGATAATATATCATTTATACAAATTAGCAGATACATCACGATGAAGTATGATGTTTTTATGTTTTATGTGTTTGTAAAAAAAGAGAGGATGCTGTGAGATGAAGATGAGCAGTATAAGGCTATGTAGTCAGTATCTCGTTTGGTCTATACTCCAGCAAACTATCGTCCATTGTTCCAGATCTATAACAATTCAGATTATGCATTCTGCAAGTAGAAGAAAGAAGAAACAGGAGAAACAGAAGAAGGAGGAGGAGGAGTAGGAGGACGAAGAAGAGGAAGAGGAAGAATAGAAGGAGAAGGAAGTGGACGAGGAGGAGGAGGAGGAGGAGGAGGAGGAGGAGGAGGAGGAGGAGGAGGAGGAGGAGGAGGTCAGGATGATCGCCACACCTTGGTCAAGTACAGTATTTTAGAATTTTTTGTATTTGTGAATTGTGCTGCTTTCCCTGTAATGCTACTGACGTCACATTGTGGGTGGAGTCTCCAGTATATAAGCGACGAGAGTGCATCAGTCAACATCAGTTTAACTCGACTTGATCTACTAAAACCATGTTCTTTAAAGTAAGTAAATTAGAAAAATGCATGTGGTTTACGAGTCTGAAAAATCTGAAATATACCTTAATGAACATTGAAGCTTTAGATCATAGTGTTTTATTTTCATGCTTGCAGGTTCTCACCGTGGCAGTCCTTGTGGCTTTTGCATGGGCTGAGCCTCCACCTTCCTACAAGCCTCCACCTTCCTACAACCCTCCACCTTCCTACAAGGCTCCCGCCCCAAGTGTAAGTTCATGCAAATGCTGTACACTTGCATCCAATTTTATTTTGATAATTTTCTTTCATTTTTTACGCATATTGAATCGCTGATGATAAGTACACCACTAATACACCTTCATAATTGAAGATACTTGTGTTAACAATTGCAGTATAAAGAAAACCGTAGTAATTTTGTAATTAAAATGCTATTCTTTAACTTTCAGGGTCATCCTAAGTACGACTTCAACTATGCCGTGAAGGACGACCCTTCAGGTAACGACTTTGGACATCAAGAATCCCGTGACGGCTACAATACTCAGGGGAACTACTACGTGCTGCTTCCTGATGGTCGTCTGGAGAGAGTTTCATACACTGTGAACGGTGACTCAGGCTACGTGGCTCAAGTGGAATATGAGGGTAAAGCCCAGTACCCAGCCTACCAGCCCAGCTACAAGCCTGCCCCCGGCTATGCTTAAATGAACATTACACTAACATTCGATTATAGTTTATGTAAATACTTTTAATAAATATATGCAAGATGAATATACACTCTTTTATTAGAATCAGTGTTAACTTATTGTCAAAGATTCTGAAATTGGTGCAAGTGATACCTTAATATTTTTCTAGAATTTATTAAACGTAATATCGCCATCTAGTGAGGAAGTGGCGCATGAGAGTTAACTATTCACCATTGTGGAAGTACCCATACAGTCTAATTCTATCTTTTACCATATACTATACAACCTAATATGTGTAGTGTCATGGATAAAAATGTTTTAAGAGAATATGAAAGTGAATGCAGGACACAACTACTTTTTCTCTCCCTGAAGACTTCACTGCTCGAAATTTTTTGCTTTCTTGTATCCTTCACACTCAAGAGGGTTATCTGTCTGTATATAAATAAAATACCTACGAAAACAGCTGAAACGCTGCCGGATGAGAGACCATGTGATATAGGACATTGATATTTTTTTGTTTATAATGATTTTATATCATACTTTCACGTTGTCAAATTATCTCGATTATCACCACTGCTTGTTTGCATAATTCGAATTTCAAGGTTAGTTGAGGTGAGGAGGCTCTTGATCTGAAGAACTAAATCTTGTGCTCTCACCCCTCCTCTCCTACCCATTCGGCCTTGAATGATATTCCCGTTATAAGTTGATCTTAGGTACATAGAAAGGGAACCGTTGTTCGTCCCATTCCGTTGAGGACCTTGATGGTGGCATTGCTTGTCGGGGGTGTTGAATCAACTAGGGATGTGATGAGTTGCCCTCCGGAGTTTTGGTGGGTATCCTTGTGTGTCCTTAGGTGACGGGAGTATTCCTGGAGGCTGACAGTCGGTTCAGTAAGGTGGCGGCTAAGAGGGTATATCTTAGTGGGTGTCCGACCGCCCATTTCTTTTGTCGGCCTAGGTGGCTCGATTGGTGTGGGAGATGAAATCGAGAATTGCTGGTTTTCCGGCGTGAAGGATAGACTAGTCACTAGGGAGTAGTTATCATGTAACATCAGCACTACCAGCAACACTTATGGTAGTCTAGGATGCAGAGGAGGATATGCAATTTTCTTTTGTTTCTCATCAGTGTTGTCCCGTTTGAACCCCTTTCCCATCCCATATATATATATATATATATATATCTATATATATATATATATATATATATATATATATATATATATATATATATATATATATATATATATATATATATATATATATATATATATATGTCGTGCCGAATAGGCAGAACTTTCCATCTTGGCTTAAATAGCAACGCTCATCTTGCCATATAGGACAAGCAAAAATTTATGTATGCAATAATTTCGCCAAAATCATTCTGAACCTAACGAAAAAAATATATTTCATTGTGTTTGTTTAGAATTAAATTATTGTAAACAAATCTAAAATATATTTTGTTGGGTTAGGCTAAAATAAATTGATCTTGTTATAATAAGGTTAGGTAAGTTTTCTAAGATTCTTTTGGTGCAAAATTGAAATTTTTTACATTAACGTTAATGAAAAATATATATCTTTAAACTTGTAAGAGAAAATTTCAGAAAGGACTTAATTTTAAATGAGTTCTTGCTAATTGACCAGTTTTACATATTCGGCACAAAATATATATATATATATATATATATATATATATATATATATATATATATATATATATATATATATATATATATATAACAAATGAAATTCACTTTATCATTGACGATCATATTCATAATCTGACTCCTTCCAATCCTCTTCTTTTTCCAGTGGCACAGATAACTAACCCCGGAGCGCCCATGGATCTTTCTAAGAACCCAGGATCTCCTTTGGGCAACGACTCGTTGTCTGACTTCCTTGAGGGAATTTATACTGATTATTTTCATGCCTTTGACCTTCCAGCGACACGACGGTGCGTCGACTTTCGGATCGATCGAACATCACAGGACGGATTGGGTCGAGACCTCCATCCAAGGGTCCTCGACCCTTAGACGGCTGATGCTAACACCGTTATTTACACTTCACATTCCTGTTGTAAGAAAGAAGCTGCCTGGAAATCTTTTCCTCTCCAATCTGTATTACAAAGACACCCATGGACGAAATTCTTGTCTTTTCAGCCAACGATGCCAACTGTTTAAATTTCCGACAATAACATTAGCAAAGGAAGCTTAATTAAGGTAGGTTGAGCAAAATTCTTCCTTTCATGCCTTCAAGAGTGGACTGCACAATGTCTCTGTGCAGGATGCTGAGGAAGCTAACAATTTCTCTCTCCTTAGCTCACTTGACGACATCCCAGTTACATAACACAAACATTATTGCTCTCAGATCTAGCTGCGGTACTGTCCTTATTTTGCATACCATAAACCATAGGGCCTTTACGCTATGGAACTCGGGCATTACGGAGCAACTTAAGTTCTGGAACTTCCCAGTTATCAAAGATGAAACTTATGTCCTTTTTGCCCGAGGTAGGTGAAAAAATTCTGAAAAGATACATTACTTATGCAAAACTGCAGATACATCATAGACAATGAAACATGATACACCATACATAATGAAATATATATATACATCATAGATACCGAAACATATTAGATTCACTTTTTCAGATATTACAGCATCCATTGCGTTAGAGGACTTCTTAACACAACCTTCACACTATATCAGTGCCACAGTCTCACACACACACACATCATGTAGAAAGGACGCGGAAATCTCATACCAAACGGTCCTCTATATATCATGTGATTCGACGGAGGATCCTGTAGGATTATTCGTCCACTAAGAATAGTTTGCGTATCACCAACTCATGTGCTGCATCCCGGAGCACGTTCTTAGCCTTCATACAGTCCATTGTAAGATCTGCCTCCGCCCTGATAGACACCCTAGAAATATTCTCTAAATTCACGTCATGAAAGGGGCATTTACATATCCCATCATAAACGCTGACACCTTTTCATACATTAACATAATTCAGTAAACCTGTCACAAACATACACAACATAACGCTGTACACTCATTTCCCCTACGCAATGTATACCTCCGGGGCCACAGCCTCCTTGTACAGGAACATTGCTCTCTCGCCGGCAGTGTGCCATACAAGAACTTATGACTGAATTTCCGCTCCATGAGGGAAATCCTGAATGATAATCTTTCCGTATATACTTCTAGTGAAAATTCTTACAACTCCTCTACGGAAGTCCTTGCCCTCTGAGTTAAGGTTCCATACAATGCCTCTGGTACTGGAAGCATCATAAGCTCCTTTAATACACCGCGTCTTCCAGCTTACTACTCCTTCAAGTCCGACACAGCCTCTCATACATCCTCTCTAGACAACCATACTTACAGATTCCCACATTGACAACCAACCTCTTAACATGCTCACGTAACATTCACCTTCTCAAATTTAATAATGAGTCAACAAAAATAATGACTCCTACCGAGTTGTGAGGTGTGAAGTTAATTTTTTAAGATAGTTCCCTGTATTGGTCTGCATTAAAAGAAGAAGGATGAAGTTGAGTAGCATAACAATGTTCTGTGTCAACAGTATCTTGTTTGGTCGGCACTACAAGATGAGGATGATGAGGGGAAGGAGGTCAGGATTATCGCTACACCTCGGTCAAGTACAGTACTTAGGTAATTTTTGTTTTGGTAAACTGTATTGCTTTTCTTGTACTGACGTCACAATGTGGGTGGAGTCTCCAGTATATAAGCGACGAGAGTGTATCAGTCAACATCAGTTTAGCTCGACTTAATCTACTAAAACCATGTTCTTTAAAGTAATTTTTAAAGTAGAATAATACACGCAGTATATGTATCTTAAAAATCCGAAATATATCTTAATCAGTGTTGAAGTTTAAGAATATAGTATTATATTTCCATGTTTACAGGTTCTCACCGTGGCAATCCTTGTGGCTGTTGCATGGGCTGAGCCTCCACCTTCCTACAACCCTCCACCTTCCTACAACCCTCCACCTTCCTACAAGGCTCCCGCCCCAAGTGCAAGTTCATACAAGTCTTGTACACTAGCATTATTTTTTTCTGATAATTTTCTTTCGTTTTTTAGGCATTCTGAATCGTTTATTATGAATACTCCACTTCCACACCTAAACTGAAATAACTTGTGTTATATTGGGACCATAAAATAAATCTGTTTTTTTTTTTAATAAAAATGCCATGATTAAACTTCCAGGGTCATCCCAAGTACGACTTCAACTATGCCGTGAAGGACGACCCTTCAGGTAACGACTTTGGACATCAAGAATCCCGTGACGGCTACAATACTCAGGGGAACTACTACGTGCTGCTTCCTGATGGTCGTCTGCAGAGAGTTTCATACACTGTGAACGGTGACTCAGGCTACGTGGCTCAAGTGGAATATGAGGGTAAAGCCCAGTACCCAGCCTACCAGCCCAGCTACAAGCCTGCCCCCGGCTATGCTTAACTTATTGTTACACTAACATTCACTAAGTCTATGTAAATATAAATTGTTTTAAATAAATTCATGCATATCCATATACGACATTTTACTTGATTTGAAATCAACTTATTATCAACGATTCGGGAATTTATTGAACCGAGGCCTTAATATTTTATGTATTTTTTTTTTTGTTAGGAACCGTCTAAATGTAACAGCGCCAACTAGTGGCAAAATGGTGCATAAGTTAGGTATTAAATATTATATACGAACCTTGCGGTCCAACACCATCTATTACCATACATCAAGGTTAATATGCAGATTATGAAGGGTTTAAGAAGTTTAAAAACCTAACCAGAGGACAAAAATAATATCTTTTGTTCATTAGGAGGATGAAGAATGAAGCACTTGTGCGAAATTTGGGATTTTTTATTAAGTGTCGATGTGTTTAGTCCATCAATCTTGATGGACTGAACACATCGATTCTTGTCTAAGGGATTAATTATCTCAAATTCCTCCTGAACTTTCACCATTCTTCTATATTTTGGACTGAAGAACCACTGACTGGCAAAACATTTTCGTAATCAAGGTTCTAAATATGGCGCAAGTGACTCATTCTTCAACTTATTGGTTTTTCTTTCCATTTATATCATATTAAGAGGCATATATTAAGTGTAAGCTGACAGCTTATATACAAATAACCAGCACGTAGGAGAGAGAAGCTTATAATGATGTTTCGGACAGAGGAACCGGCGCTCAAACCCCGGTTCTCTGCCTTCCCCTTTGTTATGACTTTTGACTGAGTAACGTAAATACAAGTCCTGGCTCCTAGGATGTAAACAACCTGCTGTCTAAGGGCTTATAGTATATTATTAAAAATAGAAAAAGAAACCTCTCTAGGGCCAGCTTGTACCTTCACATTAAATGTGGAACTTTAATTAGTCAATATTAAATTTACTATAAAATTTATTAAATTTATTTAGATTTAGAAAGGATATAGGAAAATATTGGTTAGATAAATACATGAGAAGGGTTAAATCTGAGTGGAACTTGAGCTAACATGCTAATCTGGTAATATTGATAATGGGTTGGGTGAATATTTTTTAGTGGGTTTGAGAAGGACTTGTCAAGTATGGGCCGGTAGGCCTGCTGCAGTGTTCCTCAATTCTTATGTTTTTATCACTGTTGCCCATAATTCCAATAAAGTCAAGAAACAAAGGCACCAAGCTAATGTGTTTCAAAACATTTCCAAATGTATTTTTTAGTACATAAAACTCTCTCAGACAAGTTACGTAAATTCAGATTGTCTGTCTAAATTAAATTTTTTAACGAGAATCTACTAATAGAAAAATCAATCAATTTTTTACATTGTGACTATTATTTACAGTGAAATGACAAAAATCACAAAATGTTATTGCAATAAGAAACAAGCTTGTACAGGTATAGAAGAAACACTTCAATAAAGATTCCCTTATGTTGCATAAGTGTCTCAGTTCATCAAGAAACACTTGGGCGAAGTTACGAAACTTTGTTATGGAAACGAATAATCCCTCGTGGGCGAAATGTTTGTCTAATAGTTACCAAACATTGCATAGATTCTGTTTTATACAATTGTAGGTATTAAATACCTCGAGTGAAAAAACTGTACGTAAGAACAGAACCTTACAAAAAAAAATATATTAAACATACGTACACTGTATGTATATAAGAAAATACTGGATATTGACTGTAAGGAAACACCATCGCAAAACTACGTAATGCTACTACTGTTACTACTACTGCTGCTACTGCTACTGCTACTACTACTACTACTACTACTACTACTACTACTACTACTACTACTATTATTATTATTAATGATAATGATAATAATAATAATGTATGGAGACTCATATCAGGAGTTAGTTTTCTGTATTTCGCAATAGTTCTTCTCACTGTTTTTTTTTATTCTTAGTTCCCAAAGGCAGGTAGATTAAAATATTTCCTCTGTAAGTCATGTGTGTCTAGAGAGGCGACTAAAATGCCGGGAGCAAGAGGCTAGTAACCCCCTTTGTATCAGTTAAAAAAACATGAGAAGGAAGAATTTTTTTTGGTTTAGTTGACTGAATAAGCATAGATGTAATTAAGTGAAAAATAAACTGCATATATTATCACTGAGCATAACAAAATATTAAAAGGGGTGGCAGAGTTTCTTTGGGATAAAGGAAATGAGAATAAATCAGGTGTATCTGAGAGAAGAAGAGATAAAGGAGTAGCGGTAATATTAAATAAACAATTGTGGAAAACAAGGAGGGAGCGTGTTGAAGTTTAAGATTTCTGTTTAAAAGAATAAAATTGGAATATGAAAAATCTGTTACAAGAGTTTATTTATTTCGTAGTTGAGTGTTGAAGAGAAATGTTTTAGTAGATGTTAAGTTAATTTTAAAGGAATTTTGAACTGAGAGAAGTACTGCGGGAGATTCTGATGTTGTGGGAGACTGTAATGTTGTAGGATACCGTAATATCCTGTTAGTAGGGAATATAACGTACAAAGGGCAAATAATAATGGAATGCATCTAACTGATGTATATATAGAAAGGGATTTGGTAATAGGCAATACATATTTTAACAAAAAATAAGATACACAAGTATAAGATGTATAATGAAAGTCGCAATGGACGCAGTTTGTAGAGTTTGTACTGGCGGATAAATTGTTGATGGGTAGACTTCAGAATGGGCAAGTTTTTAGACGAGTAGCATGAGTAAGAAACAGTACAAGAAGAACAGTGGTAATGAATAAGTGACTTGTGACAGTGAATGAATTAATGAAGAGGACAGGTAATGATGAGTGTAAGCGACTACTTTAAGAAAGGAGGGGTAGAGAAAGCACTGGTAAAGAGGTTGAGGAGGTTTGGGGAAAAGCTTAAGAATATAATTCTAGCGTATAAAGTAGAGGCTTGTGGCTTCAAGTAATTTGGTGGAGGTGCGAGAAGGAATGATTGTGGGATGATGCAATGAAGAGGTTGGAAAGAGAATTCTGGGAAGAAATAAGCTAAACTCTGAATTTATTTTTTGCAACATAATTAAGATAGCATATACAGAGAAAGAGGTTAAGAGTATCGCGAGGGGAAGCAAAGAAAGAGCAGTTCAAATAGGTGAGTATTTAATTTTTTTTCCTGAGCCTGAGATTAATAAATACACAAAGCCTTGAGAAAATATATACTGCCAATTGGCAGTTAAGAACGAGAAAGCTTAAATTTTAGATGGGTCATGTAGCTATTGGAAAGATAAACCATATTAAGTTTTTAAAAAAAATAATGATGAGAGGGAGGCGAGGATTAAATACATTGGGCAGGGAGCAATAAGATCAGGTGGGAAAAAAACAAAAGCATAGCAGGAGGTCATTACATCTACATCTCGGTCAAGTTTGCGAGTTATTTTTGTTCGTGTGAAATGTGCTGTTTACAGTGTGAAACTACTGACGTCATATTGTGGGTGGAGTCTCCAGAACTATATATAAACTGCAAGAGTACATCAGTGAACATCAGTTTAACAATACTTGATCCTTCACGAACATGTTTAAGGTATTTCATTAGTTTGAAAAAAGAAAAAAAAATCGTGATTTTAGTTAATGAAACAGGGTTTTCGAGATTCGATGTTTACTTGACAACATAATATGATACTTCCCATGATTTTTCAGTTTCTCACAGTGGCAGCCGTTGTGGCATTTGCATCAGCAGAGCTGCTTCCCAACTACAACCCTCCAGTTCCCTCCTACAAGGCCCCAGCACCAACTGTAGGTTCATACCAGCATCTCTCGTATCTTAAGAAAAAAATATTGTACATTGACGTTTAAATATGACAATAATTTTTTATCGTTTATAGGCATAAAAAACTTACATGATGAAAGCTTTATTTGGAAGTTCTTAATAAAGGAAGTTATGCTAAGATTAGGAACATAAAAAAAATAAGTATGTAATATTTTTGATGAAAATGCCTTGTCTTAAATCCAGGGTCATCCTAAGTACGACTTCAACTATGCCGTGAAGGACGACCCTTCAGGTAACGACTTTGGACATCAAGAATCCCGTGACGGCTACAATACTCAGGGGAACTACTACGTGCTGCTTCCTGATGGTCGTCTGGAGAGAGTTTCATACACTGTGAACGGTGACTCAGGCTACGTGGCTCAAGTGGAATATGAGGGTAAAGCCCAGTACCCAGCCTACCAGCCTGCCCCAGCCTACCAACCCAGCTACAAGCCTGCCCCCGGCTATGTTTAACTTATTATTAAACTAAAATGAACTTGTGGTTTATGTATGTATATAGAAATTAGATTCTGTAAATAAATTCATGCAAGTCTATGTACGAACTTTCAATTGACTTAAAGTTAACTTATTCGCTACGATTCTGAAATTTGTCGAACAGTCGATATGACATTTTATGGTCTTTCGAACTCCCTGAACATAACAGCGTCTCCTGGAGTTTACCTGGAGAGGGTTCCGGTGGTCAACGCCACCGCGGCTCGGTCTGAGACCAGGCTTCGTGGTGGATCAGGGTCTGATCAACCAGGCTGTTACTGCTGGCCACACGCAAACTAACGTACGAACTACAACCCGGATGGTCAGGTACTGACTTAAGGTGCCTGTCCAGTGCTTTCTTGAAGACAGCCAGGGGTGATAAAATGGTGCCTGAGAATTAGATATTGACCAAAGTAGTTGTGTCTGAGCAGTAAAATACTATCTATTATGTATCCAAGTTAACTTGCCTAATCTCATGGATTGAAGAGATTTAAAGAAATTAACAAATAACTAAAAGTTATTTAACACAAGGACATGTATGCAGCCAGTATAAATGTGTGCTGCTGATGGGTAGTGGGGTATACCCCATTCTATGAATTTTATAAATAACACTATGCACACACGCACTTGTATTAAAATGCACCAAAGTGTTTAGGCAACTTACCTTTATTTCCCCCATCTCCCCTTCCCCTACCCACACTTTTCCATATTTCCATGCTTACTCATCCTTCTTCCTTCCCCATCTTACCAAAGCTCTGGTCATAAATCCGGGGGCGTTGACCCCCGGAACACCTTCCAGGTAGGTACGTTGTCTACACTTAACGTTAGTGGACAGCTTACATTCTGAAACCATTCGGTGAAGCTGAGCCAAGTTTAGCCATTCTTTAGTCACACTGCAGCTGGAACAATCCACTCTGTGGGTGGATTAAACCCTGTTGCTATCTTTTACCCCTCAGAACTTCTCTAAAAGAAATTTTTTCTTCTGTTCTGACTTTAGCCTTTACTCTCAAGAGGATCTTATCAATATAAATAAAATGAACATGACATCTTCAGCTGGAATGATATCAGATGAAAAGACCGAGTGATATATTGAAATGATAGTGTCTTTGTTGATAATGATTTTTCTCAGTGCTTTCACTTTGTTAAATTAGTGTCAAGAAGGAAGATCATAAAAAGACTGCAATTTAAATAATTTCTAAATGATTTTCTACTTACACGACAAATTTCTTAAACAAGTAATAATGATGGTAGAAATACCGACAACATTCTCTTTCACCTCAATTTGTTACCTGTATATATTCTCTATGTCCTAGTATTGGCTTCGCAAAGTTCATGGAGAGCGAAACGTTGCTGTAATAAAATGTCACATTAGTTCCCCATGTGTCACTGTATAAGCTAAACAAGAAATAAGAAATAAAAATTACAGAACGACTACCTGAAATTATCGCCAAATAAATCAAAACTTGTGCCTATAAAAAAACAATTAGGCAAAGTCAGGCAACTTTATTACAGAATCTCTCTGTCTCTGGTGGACGAAATATTACAATAATGTTGCCTGACGCTATATTTAAGCAGTCACAAGTTTTTCTTATCAATTTCTTAAACATGGCATTTATTACCGAGAGATGGTTAACATCTGTCGGTATTTAATATCTTGTTTACAAATTTCTAAACACTTATAACTATGTATAAATGACCTAGCAAGTGCTCAGAGAAATGCCATGATTATGATTTAAAACTAACAGTAAGTAAAATATTATACATATACATGTACCTATATCAGAAAATAATTCTGGATGCTGATAACAAGAAAGAATTACAGCTACGCAACGTAATAATAATAATAATAATAATAATAATAATATATTATTATTATTATTATTATTATTATTATTATTATTATTATTATTATTATTATTAGTAGTAGTAGTAGTAGTAGTAGTAGTAGTAGTAGTAGTAGTAGTAGCAGTAGTAGCAGTAGTAGTAATGTACGCAGTCTCACCCGATATCTTCTGTATTTCGTAATAGTTTTTCACATTTAGCTTTCATGGATAATTAGGTTAGAATACGTCCTGTATAAGTCATATGTGTCTTGAGAAGCGACTAAAATACCGGGAGATATAATGTATATGGATGTATTGCAGTAAAAAAGAAACAGAATATATTATCACTGAGCAAAATAAAAATATTGAAAGGGGTGGTAGTGTTACTGGGATAAAGAAAATGAGAATAAATCAGTAGCTGAAATATTAATTGTCAAATTGTGGGAAGAAAAGAGGGAGTTTGGTGACGTTTATGATTTTTGTAGGTAAGAATAAAATTAGAATGTAAAGTGTTATTATTGTTATATATTTATAGGTGAAAGGAATGTTGAGGAGACGTATTCTGGGAAATGTTAGGTGATTTTAAGGAGTTTTGAACTAAAGTAATTTTTGTGGCAGACTCTAGTGTTGTGGTAGACCCTAGTGTTGTGGCAGACCCTAGTGTTGTGGCAGACTCTAGTGTTGTGGCAGACTCTAGTGTTGTGGCAGACTCTAGTGTTGTGGTAGACTCTAGTGTTGTGGCAGACTCTAGTGTTGTGGCAGACTCTAGTGTTGTGGCAGACTCTAGTGTTGTGGCAGACTCTAGTGTTGTGGCAGACTCTAGTGTTGACGCAGACCCTAGTGCTGTGGGAGACCCTAGTGTTGTGGGAGACCCTTGTGTTGTGAGAGACCCTAGTGTTGTGGGAGACCCTAGTGTTGTGGCAGACCCTAGTGTTGTGGGAGACCCTAGTGTTGTGGGAGACCCTAGTGTTGTGGGAGACCCTAGTGTTGTGGCAGACTCTAGTGTTGTGGCAGACTCTAGTGTTGTGGCAGACCCTAGTGTTGTGGGAGACCCTAGTGTTGTGGCAGACCCTAGTGTTGTGGGAGACCCTAGTGTTGTGGGAGACCCTAGTGTTGTGGCAGACCCTAGTGTTGTGGGCAGACCTCTAGTGTTGTGGGTAGACCTCTAGTGTTGTGGCAGACTCTAGTGTGACGCAGACCCTAGTGTTGTGGCAGGTAGAGTGTTGTGGCCTCTAGTGTAGTGTGTGGTAGACCTCTAGTGTTGTGGCAGACTCTAGTGTTGTGGCAGAGTGTTGTGGTAGACTCTAGTGTTGTGGTAGACCTCTAGTGTAGTGTTGTGTGTTGGCAGACTCTAGTGTTGTGGTAGACTCTAGTGTTGTGGTAGACTCTAGTGTTGTGGTAGACTCTAGTGTTGTGGCAGACTCTAGTGTTGACGCAGACCCTAGTGTTGTGGGAGACCCTAGTGTTGTGGGAGACCCTAGTGTTGTGAGAGACCCTAGTGTTATGGGAGACCCTAGTGTTGTGGGAGACCCTAGTGTTGTGGGAGACCCTAGTGTTGTGGGAGACCCTAGTGTTGTGAGAGACCCTAGTGTTATGAGAGACCCTAGTGTTGTGGGAGACCCTAGTGTTGTGGGAGACCCTAGTGTTATGAGAGACCCTAGTGTTGTGGGAGACCCTAGTGTTGTGGGAGACCCTAGTGTTGTGGCAGACTCTAGTGTTGGGGCAGACTCTAGTGTTGTGGGAGACCCTAGTGTTGTGGCAGACTCTAGTGTTGTGGCAGACTCTAGTGTTGTGGCAGACTCTAGTGTTGTGGCAGACTCTAGTGTTGTGGG
Organism: Cherax quadricarinatus; assembly: GCF_038502225.1. NCBI lineage: Eukaryota > Metazoa > Arthropoda > Malacostraca > Decapoda > Parastacidae > Cherax > Cherax quadricarinatus. The sequence goes on along the minus strand of NC_091363.1, from coordinate 14,200,437 downwards.
AGACCCTAGTGTTGTGGGAGATCCTAGTGTTGTGGGAGACCCTAGTGTTGTGGGAGACCCTAGTGTTGTGGGAGACCCTAGTGTTGTGGCAGACTCTAGTGTTGTGGGAGACCCTAGTGTTGTGGCAGGCTCTAGTGTTGTGACAGACTCTAATGTTGTGGCAGACTCTAGTGTTGTGGGAGACTCTCGTGTTGTGGGAGACCCTAGTGTTGTGGGAGACCCTAGTGTTGTGGGAGACCCTAGTGTTGTGGCAGACTCTAGTGTTGTGGCAGGCTCTAGTGTTGTGACAGACTCTAGTGTTGTGGCAGACTCTAGTGTTGTGGGAGACTCTCGTGTTGTGGGAGACCCTAGTGTTGTGGGAGACCCTAGTGTTGTGGGAGACCCTAGTGTTGTGGGAGACCCTAGTGTTGTGGGAGACCCTAGTGTTGTGGGAGACCCTAGTGTTGTGGGAGACCCTAGTGTTGTGGGAGACCCTAGTGTTGTGGGAGACCCTAGTGTTGTGGGAGACCCTAGTGTTGTGGGAGACCCTAAATTTGGAGTGCTAGTCGTAAACAGCAACGGGTGGCATCTAATGATTTATGTATATTAAAAATTCTTGGTAATAATACATATTTTGACCAATATTTTGAAAAGTTGCTCTGTGGAGTTCACTATTAAATGGCACTTTGAAGTGTTACATATTAAGTAGGTTTTGCAATAGGCATAGCTTATATTGTCCAAATTGTATTTTGCTGGGGACATGAAAATGGGATACTTGTTCAGACGATCATGGAATATAAGACAAAAACATGTAAGAATATTTACTACCCCTACTGCTGCTATCAGTACTTTTAATGTTGCTACCAGTGCTCCAGTTACTACTACTACTACTACTACTACTACTATTACTATCAGTACTTCAACTACAACTTTTTGGTCACTTTTGCCGGGTTAGGTGGGATTAGGTTGGGTTAAGTTAGGTTGGGTTAAGTTAGGTTGGGTTAAGTTAGGTTGGGTTACTTCAAGTTAACCTAACCTAACCTTACTCTAATTCAAAATCCACTAAAAAATTGTTCTGGACAATTTTCACAAAACAAAACATTTTCTGCTACAAAACTCACTTAATAGTGTAAAATTTTCAAAGTATGAATTTTCAGTGAACTCCGCTGAGCGGCTTTTCCGAAGATTGACCAAGATTTTAAAAGAAAAGAGGACGCATAAGATTGCTAGACTGAGTATCGAAGGATAAATAGTTGATGGCTGACCTCAGGAAACAGTTGTTTACAGTATCAACTGATATGTCAGTTCATTATTTAGTGGCAACTACAGAAAGAGGAAGAGACAGGTGGAATACAAGAATCATGGTGTCAGTGGGTAAGAGAGAAGCGAAAGTGAGTGAACTAAAGAAGGGTACATGTAGTAAGAAGAATAAGTAACTACAAGAAGAAAAGTTGGTAAGAGAGATATAGATAATGAAGGGTAGGTAGAGGTAGTATGAGGGAAAACTTCAGAATGAACTGCTAGAGTGGCCAGTGGAGGTTAATGGTAATTAATAGGTGGGCAGGTTCAAGTGCAAAAGGGAATGAATGGTGGAATGATAAAGTATAAACGGTGATAGAATCAAAGGGAGAATAAGTTACCATCTGAAAGACTTTCACAAAACAAAAAAACAAGATATATGGACTGTCGAGTATATAAGGAGAGAGAGTGGTGAGGGAGGATACAGGAAAAGTAAATATGAAAATTGGCAAGTTTTTATAAAAAAAAAAATCCGAGAAAATGAATCAGTTTTGGAGAGAGATTTCTAAAGGTCATTTCCTGTTACTTACTTTATATTATACGTTTATAAATCACAGAACCACAGAACCATTTCGTGAATTGCTGAGCATATATATAATTTATCATTACAACACATTTGTCGCAATAATTTGAGCTTTATTACTTAAATGGTCTGTACTCAATTACCATGCTTTCATAAACTTTAATTACATTGCGCAATTATATAAAGTAACAATAGCCTTTTTTTTCAATTATTTTTCATATCAGTTTAGGCTTAAGGCTGCCTGAAATACTTTACATAACTATGGGCTTTATGATGTATGTAAACTTAAATCTTGCAGGTTATTTTACACATGTATCATCTTGGTAAAGAACACAGTTAATAACGCAAGATCTGAGATGCTGGATAAGTGAGCGCAACTACTGAAAAGAGAGAGAGAGAGAATATATTGAAATATTTAATACTGATGATGAAATTTTGGCGGTTATTTAATCCATAGAATAGGGAGCAATTTGAACAGGAAGAAGAATATATGAGGAGGAGGAGGAGGAGGTTATAATAACCCTACCTCGGTCAAACGCGCGTTATTTCTGTACGTGTAATGTGTTGCCTTCAGTGCAATGTTAATGACCTCTCAATGGGTGGAGTCGCCGGTATAAAAACGAAGAGAGTGCATCAGTGAACATCAGTTTAACTCTATCTCTTCTTCAGATAACATGGTTTTCAAGGTATTTTATTAGATATACTGTAAACCTATTAACTGATTTTGGAAAAATATCTTTACTAGCTATAAAGTTAAAAAGCATAACATATTAATTCCATGTTTGCAGTTCCTTACCGTGGCAGTCCTTGTGGCTGTTACACTGGCTGAGCTTCCACCCTCCTACAACCCTCCAGTTCCTTCCTACAGGGCTCCCGCCCCATCTGTAGGTTCATACTTGCATCTCACGCATCACCAATTGTTAAATCTTATTATATTTTTTTTGTTTATGGGCATACAAACGCTTTCATGGCAAAATGTTCCATTTCTACTTATTATTAATTGAAGAAATTTAGGTTAAGACTGAAAGCAAATCAAAAAAGCAATCTGCAATAATTTTATGATGAAAAAACCATGCCTTAAATTCCAGGGTCATCCCAAGTACGACTTCAACTATGCTGTGAAGGACGACCCTTCAGGTAACGACTTTGGACATCAAGAATCCCGTGACGGCTACAATACTCAGGGGAACTACTACGTGCTGCTTCCTGATGGTCGTCTGCAGAGAGTTTCATACACTGTGAACGGTGACTCAGGCTACGTGGCTCAAGTGGAATATGAGGGTGAAGCCCAGTACCCAGCCTACCAGCCTGCCCCAGCCTACCAGCCCAGCTACAAGCCTGCCCCTGGCTATGCTTAATTTAGCATTTCACAAATATTTTCTATTAGCCTATTTATGTAAATACAAAGTAGATGCTTATAAATAAAGGTATGCAATCCATTCACGATATCTTAATAAATTTTAAGTTGATTTTTATCAAAGATTCAGAAATTTAAGTGAGGCCCTGGTATTTACGATCTTAAGAGCCTCCCTCAATGTAACAGCGCCATCTAATGACTAAATGGTGAATACAAGTTAAGTACTGTCCACTGTAGCTAATGTCAGGCTTAATCTTATGGATTCAAGAAATTTCAGTGTAATGCAGCGCAAAAATACAAGTAAATCTAAAGGACAAAGATTATACCTTTTCTTCATGAGGAAGTTGATGCTCAGTGAATGTTCGTGGACACCTTCCACTGATACTTATTGATGAAGTTGAGTGAGGCTTCAAACCATCGGATTATACTTAACTATCCTGTATCAGGGGTCAAGCCCCAGCAAAATTAGATGTATTTCTGTTAGTGCATGTTCTGAGAAACTCTTCCTCTGTTGCTTACAGGCCCAGCCTGGTGAATTTCGGTGTAAGAACTCGGACTGGTACAGAAAACGGCGTAAGTTTCTAGTGCAGCTAAATAACAGATCTGAAGATTTGAAGCTGTTCTGATGATATATTCACGAGTTACTGCATAGAAAGCAACATCCCATTTTGTCTAATGGAAACTTCAACCTGTTACCTACACAACCCAAAGCCAATCTTAACCTTCACTAAGATACACCAGCTTTCAAACTTATATTTAATTTAATATATAATATATAATAATTATAATATGTTTATTTCTACAAGTACATGTACAAGGTATACAGGCCTAGCTGACATCAATCACATACTACTATATGGAAAGCCACTTGTTATGCTGAGCATAGTGGGCAAATTAGGTCAGTTTTGTCCCAGGATGCGACCCACACCAGTCCACTAACACCCAGGTATCCATTTTATACTGATGGGTGAACAAGGACGGCAGGTGTCTAATGGAAACACGTTCATGATGTTTACCAGCCGTACCGAAGATGCGAACTCCGGACCTCAGTGTGTGAGCTGAGTGCGCTAGTGATCGAAGCATTCTATAGTTATTACAAAGCAACCAATACTGTAAACTGTTATTAAAACTGATAAATTTAGACTTGTATAAATCGGTTAAAAATCCGACAAGCTGATGAACGAGATACATGTGAGATAGTTGGAGATCTTTCTTGTGGGAAATTTTCCACAGTAAAGATACCCAATTGTTGCGGGAGTCTCATTCATTAACCTTGGACTTATACTTCTGAATAACATTGCTTACCTTCCTTTGAATAAAATACTTCAGCACTCTAAGTTAAAAGCTACTCAGACGATGCATTCTCAAGTCATTGCACAGAAAAAATTACCCATTATTTTTCGTTTCAAATTAGTACCTACGAACTTTCCTCTTAGAAACACCAATGTTGAAGGTTAGAAGCCAATCACAAAAGGTTGTCTCAAATTATCGTATATAGGAAAATAAATTTAAACAAGTCACAATGGTAAATTTGGACTCTATATGTAACGTTTTAATGGCTCTAGTGAGCAATACAAGACATCTCAAAACACTCGTAATAATGTATAAATGGCCTAAGAAATGTTGAACAATACCGTAAACATGAATAAAGCGAGACCAGTTGAAAATGCACAGCGAACCAAATAGAACAACACCACAATACAATATCAATAATAATTTTATTATTGACAATTTTAATAATAATTTTTTCGTATCAAGTGAAAACTGGTGATGAGGAGCTGTTCAGTGTAACTCATGATCATCACACAGAGGGTGAAGTGTGGTGATGACCAAAAGTGTGGTGATGATCATCATTTCAGATCAGCCTTTACTCACTGCGTAGGTCTTGACGCTGAGAAATGGCTCAATGGATGTGCAGTAAGAATTGACTTTAACTCACAAATTTTAAATATTAAAGTTTACCGCGCAATTTACCAGTGAAATGCAGCCTAAATGACCAACGTTCAATCGAGAGGCTTTACTCTGATAAACTAACCAGCCCTCATCACTGTCCTGGTCATCTAGCTAACATATATTTGGATGAATGATGGTATATGCCGACAGGTAGGGAAAGACACAATACTGCAGGGTAACTTTTATTACAACGTTTTGTCCACAACTGGACTTTATCAGTTATACAAAGACCTACAGATACACCACCTTATAAGGCAAGGGAGTATCTTGAGATGAAGTACAGGAAAGGAGAAAAGAGAGATAATAAGGTCAGGGGGTGAGGGACAGGTCAAACACTAGTATAAACCATACCACGGTATGGTTTATTTGCAATCGTGTCATTACGATTTCGTGAGTCAAACACTAGTATATTAGGTACCGATGCGAAGGATTATATGAGCGATAGGTTCAGAATACTACACTTGGCTTTTTCCTGCTGGTACAACGGTAGTGCCACTCCACAGTTCATGATGTGGTAGTGTAAACTGAGGTGAATGATGCACTTATTGATGGCCCTGTCCAGCCTGCATGCGTATTGATGTTCCTCCAGGCGAGTCTGAAAGCCCAATCCTGTTTCGCCGATGTAAACCTTGCTGCATCTTCCACACGGAATGCTATAGGCACCTACAGCTGAGGTGCCCTTGGTTCTGTGAGGTCTGGTGATTTCTTTGATGGTTTGGTGGTTACGACAGATATGTCCATGTTGGCTTTGCGGAAAGTGAGGGTGATAGTGGTGGTAACCTGATCTGTGGGTAGGACAAACCGATGATCGATGCTGGTCTCCTTGGAAGTCGTGTGAATGAATCTGACTTTTCTATTGAAGAGCGGATAATGTGAGAGGAATCCCTCGTCACATCCACACGTAATATTTTTATTATTGATCTTGGGTAGCTTCAAATATATGAGTGAGAGGGGTTGGAATTGAGTGTTACTTGCACTAAATCTAATAGAGTTATCAAAACTTATTCCTTGGGTAACATTGATAATGGGTTGGGTGAATATTTTTATTAGGGGGTTTGGACTTCACAAGGACTTGCCAGTTATGGACCAGTAGGCCTGCTACAGTGTTCCTCCTTTCTTATGTGCTACCCTCACTTCTCAGCTCTCTTTTCACCTTTCCCGAGTGTACTCTAAATGTGCTCGCTTACTTTACAGTGTATTTATGTCCAGTCCTGAAGGAAACATTGTGGTATCTTATTAGTTACAGCCAGGTACCAGAGATTATAGCAAATATCCTAACTCAACTTGCAAAGGCTAAAACCAGATATTTATTTTAGCCCTTTCGGACCTACTTTCTAGGCCTTTTGTGTCTCCAGATACTCTTGCGCTACCGTCAACAGGATGGATATGCAAATAAACGGTATAAAATTTGAAGGGGCAAAAGGGGGTTTTTCTCACAAACGATCTGTTTGGGGGAAAAAACCCACTTTTGGGGAAACACAATAAAGGACCCTTTATACTCTTTGTTTTTATATTTGGATGGATAGGGGTTGGACAAAAAACAAACTTTGGAAAAAATTTTTTATGTCTTCTTTATTATGCCTTTCTCACTTACGCAATCGACAAAAAGAAAGTATTTCCTTTTTAAATTTTCCCCGTTTTGGGCGAGGGCATTATATAAAAGGGGGATGGGCAAGGAATAAAATTTGATTTTTTCTGGGGATTGTGAGGGTTTGGGAGAAAAAAAGGGGGGGGCCACCACACTCCACAAAAAACCACTCCATCCAATGATCAAAAATCCATCAAGCAAACACCCCCCCTCCATCGAATGATCCCAACCCCCACAACAATGATCCCCACCCCTCCATCAGAAAGATCACCACCTCCATGCAAGATACCCCCCTCCATCAACAATGATCACCACACCCCCACCAAAAATATCCCTACCTCCATCAAGCAAGATCACCACCCCTCCATCAAAATGACCCCACACTCCATAAAACAATGATCACCACACCTCCATCAAGCAAATCCCCACACCCCCATCAAGCAATGATCCCCAAACCCTCCATAAAACAATGACACCACCCTCCATCAAGCAACGATCCCCATACCCATCAATGAACAAAAATGGTAAAAATAACGGGTTTTTGGGGGAAAAACACAGCAAGTTGGGATTTTATTTCGAAACTTTCGCCTACACAGTAGGCTTCTTCGTCGAGTACAAAAAAAGTTGAAGAAGCGAAGAGATTTGAAGACAGTAATCAGTCCATCACCCTTAAAGTTTTATTACCTCGCTGAGAAGAGTTTTGCCCAGTGGAAACAAATAGGTTAAAGGGCTTGGATGGTGTCAATTAGCCAGGGGGGAGATGAACTGTTGAGGTAAGAAGGGGATGTTGGGGGTCAGGCCCCTCTCAAATCCAGCCTTTCCCACTGTAGAAGTTGTCCAAGTTGTTTTTGGTCTGTCCAAGATACCCCGTGTTGGTGTCTGTTTACCTCCCAACGACTCTTCTTCCCCTTTTGGTCTTATTCCCCTTTCCGTTATATAACTTCATCCTGCCCTTTCAATTATTTTTCGATTTGGGAAAAATACTTTTCTTCAGACGGGGGTACCCCAAAATGGTGAGGGACTGTTTACTCGCCAAGTTCTTCTGCTTCTTTAACTTTTCGTACTCGTTTGGAAAAAAATACTTTTAGGCGAAACTTTAAAAAAATACCTAACTGCTCAAATTGCTCCCTCCATCAAGCAATGATCACCACACCTCCATCAAGCAATGATCACCACACCTCCATCAAGCAATGATCACCACACCTCCATCAAGCAATGATCACCACACCTCCATCAAGCAATGATCACCACACCTCCATCAAGCAATGATCACCACATCTTCATCAAGCAATCATGTTATTTTCACACATTTAGAATGTGCTACTTTCCCAGCGGTGCTACTGACGTCACATTATAGGTGGAGTCTCCAGTATATAAGCGAGAAGAACGCATCAGTAAACATTAATTTCACTTTTCTTAATCTACCAATAACATGCTACTCAAGGTATTGTACTGAAGCGGAAAAAAAACAGAAGCATTTGCAACATCATTGTCTCAAAAACCTGAATTATATCAAACAGCTTTGAAGTTCATGTAAGTATATAACATATTTCTATGGTTTGCAGGCTCTCACCGTGGCAATATTTGTGGTTGTGGCGTCTGGAGAGCTTCCACCCTCCTACAACCCTCCAGCTCCTTCTTACAGGGCTCCTGCCCAGACTGTAAGTTCATGAATGTATCTCATGTATCCCAAGATAAGTGTCGTATAATGAAATCCAGACTATGTGATAATTTTCTTGCATTTATAGGCATGATAAAGGTTTTATGATAATGTGTTATGATTGAGAGAATATAAAAAAAAAACAGGAAGCAAAAATTTTGTGAAAAAAAAAACGCTTAGCCTTAAATTCCAGAGTCATCCCAAGTACGATTTCAACTATGCCGTGAAGGACGACCCTTCAGGTAACGACTTTGGACATCAAGAATCCCGTGACGGCTACAATACTCAGGGGACCTACTACGTGCTGCTTCCTGATGGTCGTCTGCAGAGAGTTTCATACACTGTGAACGGTGACTCAGGCTACGTGGCTCAAGTGGAATATGAGGGTAAAGCCCAGTACCCAGCCTACCAACCCAGCTACAAGCCTGCCCCCGGCTATGCTTAACTTATTAATTCCCTAATATATATTATTACCCTATATTTATGTAAATATAAAAAAGGTGTATTATACTTAATAAAGACAAGCAAATCAAAGTATAGTCTTTTAAATAGCAGTAAGTTAACTTATGATCAGTGATTCAGAGAGACGGCCTAGACCTGATATCGTATGGATGAATATAGCAGCACCATCTAGTGACAAAATGATGCATTAAAAATAATTAACCATTGTAAGGGATCATGTGCCGTCCATTACAATCTTCTATGTAACATCCAAAATAATATCTTGCCTTATATCACTAATTCAAAAAAATATTCAATAAACTATGCAAGAAAGTGCAGAGCACAACTAAACCCTCAACAAGAGAACATTAGCTAACACCTTGTGTTTACATGGGACTCGGCACACAATGAATGTCAGTTCACACATTGTACTCTAATACCACTTGACGCCCCGAGCCAGAATCAAGACCAATCGTCTACACTTCACTATCCTGCAGCTACGTTAAGATCTTGCATCATAACTTAGACAATCTTCAGCTGGGTCAAGCTCTGGCACTGTCACTTTCTTTTGTTCCTTCACTGATCAAAGTGTTTTCTCATCTACTATCTTCGCTTAACTTCTCACCTGGAAGAGGTTCTTACTTATATAAACATATTCCACGTGGAATCTTTAGCTGAAATGATGTCAAATGAAGAGGCCAACTGACATAGTCTAATGACACTTGGTGTACGACCAAGTGACACTTGGTCGTAGATCAAGTGTCATAATAATAATAATAGTAATAATAATAATAATAATAATAATAATAAAAATAATAATAATAATAATAATAATGATAATAATAATAACAATTCTGAGTTGTCTTCGGCATTTCTTAAAAATTTCTTGCTCTTGTAGGGTTTTCTTACAAATTTTCATTGGAAAATGGGTTGTAATTTTTCCTTCTTTCATTTGGGACGACTAAAAATGTAGAGAACAAGAGATCAGCAACACGTTGTTCTGCTTCAGTTGCCAGAAAAGTACAAGAGGAACTTGCATATGCGTAAGTCAGGATAAAAAAAAAATGATGGAACTAGAGCTAAAGGAGTAGGGATAATAGTAAATGAATAACTAGGAAAATGGGAAGTTATATTCAGGAAGTATGTAGATTAGAGTAAAATTGCTCAGAAGCGTTATAATAAGTATTTATAAGGCTGAGGGTGGCAGGAGTGTTGAGGGGGGGGGAGAAGCTTGTAAATTCTTGCCCGTGGTTCGATCCCCTGCAGTCAATAGAAAAAGTTACAACTGTTTATTATAGTTTTGTGTGACTTAATATGCATCACATCATAGGGGCTAAAAGCAAATATCCAGTGTGATAAGCAATACACAAATAACCTGTACATAGGAGAGAGGAGCTTAAGACAACGCTTCGGTCCGACTTGGACCATTTACACAGTCACACAATGTGACTTTGTAAATTGTCGTAAGCTTCTCTCTCCTATGTGCAGTGTTGTGTCTTGTTGTTCTTTCTTTATTCAGTGTGATAAGCATATGTTATTCTCCTAAAATTATTTCATAAAAAGGGAGAGCAATAAGAGAATAAATAGGAGTTGGAGGAGGAAGAGCAGGTGAAGGATATCGAGGAGGCAAAATACAACAAATTCAGCTCATTGTTAATAAATCTCAGTAGAGTCAAAAGGTGCTGTCACTGGTGAAAGGAGAGCAACAATAGACTGATTGTAATGAGTGTAAAAATGGGTTTTGTTACTCTATATCAAAGAGTCACATAATTCTCACAGAAAGTAACGTCTTTTAATAAGTGTAATAATAGAGTTTGAAATAAAATAAAAGAAAAACTGCTTGGATTGCAAGGCTACGATTTGTGTTAATTAGTTAGGTCGCTCTGGAAGACTCAGCGTAAACACAAGTCATAAATACAAATAAATAAGAATTTGTGATGATGTTCAAAGTTGATAGGAAGTAAGTTATGAAAGAAGGAACACTGCAGCAGACCTACTTGTCCATGCGAGGGCGATTATAGTCAGAGTGTCGAGTTGTTGCCTGTTACTCTACTGTCTCTGTGCTTTTAGATAAATAATTCCTGTAGCAGATGCCATGTAATTCATAGAAACGCGAGCCCAAGCCGGCAGGACAGAGCAGCACTGTCTAGTTTACATATAACATACCAACACTACTAGACTCACGAAATCGTAATGACACGATTGCAAACAAACCATACCACGGGTGGGGTTTGAACCCGCGGTCATTGAATGAACTGCTCTTATTATTGTGTTATTTACATCGGAAATACAGTTTTATTTCTACACTGGTTGAATTAACCAAGAACAATTATCAAATGGTATACAATACCGACAGGTTGGTAGATAAGACACATAGGCAACATTTAGGCAACTTTATTCCGAAACGTTTCGCCTACACAGTAGGCGAAACGTTTCGGGATCAGTCCATCACCCTTGAAGTCGTTTCGGAATCAGTCCATCACCCTTGAAGTCGTAGATTTGAGGTTGTCAGTCCCTCAGCCTGGAAAAGAACTTCTCCAGGCTGAGGGACTGACAACCTCAAATCTACGACTTCAAGGGTGATGGACTGATTACATCGTCTTCACATCTCTACTGCTCCCTCCTACTTTCTGTACTCGACTGAAGAAGACTACTCTGTAGGCGAAACGTTTCGGAATAAAGTTGCCTAAACGTTGTCTATGTGTCTTACCTACTAACCGAGAACAGCCACCAAATTTGCATTAAACGAGAGGGAAAGGTGCGCTTACATAATAATTTGTCCACTATTAATTTGGGTGGCCTCTAGGAACTGTTAGATAGTACAGGTAATGGTTCCTTTGAAGATAGGTGATAAGGGCGCGTAAAATGTGTTCTTATCCAGCAAAAACAAAGGTCTGGCGTAATTTAGAGATGCATGAATTTGCAAGCCAGTTTACAATGGAAGCAGTTAAACACTCCTCGTTCAGTGGTCTCTCCAGCATTCGTCTGCTTCTTAATGCACTAGGTAGAGGTTTCTCAGAATTTCCAATAAGTAGTAAAAGGAAAAGGAGAAGGTCACAATGATGGCCACTTCTCGGTCAACCACATTGTGGGTGGAGTCTCCAGTATATAAACGACAAGGGAGCATCAGTGATCATCAGTTTAAGACGAAGTGATCAACTAATAACATGTTTCTGAAGGTAATTCTTGGAATGTAAAGCAAAAAAATTGTAATACCAGTGTGTGTGAGCAATATGAAAATATTCATTTCAAATTTACAAACGCTTTTCAAATTTACTATAGAAACTAATGTCATATATCTATGGTTTACAGGCTTTCATCGTGGGAGTGTTTGTTGCCGTTGTCTCGGCTGAGCTTCCTCCCTCCTACAACCCTCCAGCACCTTCCTACAAACACCCAGCTCCCTCCTATGGCCCCCCAGCACCAACTGTAGGTTTATATATGTATCTCATGTGCCTTAAGATAGAAGTGTTTCATACTGACATCCATATAATGTTATAATTTCCCTGCTGCCATAAGCATACTAAATATTCTATGTTATACACTGAGCTCCAATATTTTCTTTATTTGAGAATGTCCTGAAAAAATTGACAGCACATGGATATTAATCTTCAATATTTGATAATGTAGTGTACTTTCACTGTCAGGGTCATCCCAAGTACGACTTCAACTATGCCGTGAAGGATGACCCTTCAGGTGACGACTTTGGACATCAAGAATCCCGTGACGGCTACAATACTCAGGGGAACTACTACGTGCTGCTTCCTGATGGTCGTCTGCAGAGAGTTTCATACACTGTGAACGGTGACGCAGGCTACGTGGCTCAAGTGGAATATGAGGGTAAAGCCCAGTACCCAGCCTACCAGCCTGCCCCAGCATACCAACCTACCCCCAGCTACAAACCAGCTCCCACCTACAAACCAGCTCCCACCCACAAGCCTGCCCCCAGCTATGCCTAACAAAGAAGTACAATGATATTCACTATTGATCTATTTATATAATTTCTAAATGTGTGTATTAAATGTAATAAATGCAAATCCTTACATCATATTTCATTTAAAGTTAACTAATATCGAGCCAGAAAGAGGCTGAAGTGATGCCATGATATCTTGTGGTTATCTGGATCAGTCTTAATGTACCTGCGCCACGTCCTTAAGTAATAGTGTATAAGAGAGGTAACTGACAACATAAATTTACATTAACAGTTCTATGCTGACTGATATCGTACATGAAGTGTTACAGGGTAAGATTCTGGGCTTCTGACTGCTGTTGAGTTTGTATTACTGCATGAGGGTTGTGAAATGAATGCACTTTGTGACACTATTAACATCTTAATGAATTGCATTCTCTTGTTACGGTCTACTACAGTCGATACACGGAGGCCTGATGATGTTAGTTTGATTTCACAAATATTAGAAGATAAAAAAAAATAAAAAAATTTTTTTAGAGAGATAGGTAGGTGACTTGGACCTGCCTCGCATGGGCCAGTAGGAGGCTTGGACCTGCCTCGCATGGGCCAGTAGGTGACTTGGACCTACCTCGCATGGGCCAGTAGGTCTGCTGCAGTGTTCCTTCTTTCTTATATTCTTAAATGCAGTTAGTGAAGGTAAATGTGTAATGAATATTTCTGTTATATTCTGATAAGTTTTATGAAGCTATCAGAACTCTAGAAGCAGAAATGAATGATTCAAGATAATGTTCACTGTTTACTCCTGGGCTCACACTGCCTCGTCATCCCCTGTGGCAAGTAATCCATCTTAGCACTTGGCTTTTGTAAGCACGTGATGCCCCTTACCATGTGAAGCCCTGTAATTTGTTTCGTCCCGGTCAACTGCCAATACTGGCGGTACCTAGATCCAGCTATGAAGATAATAACTCTGGCATTAAGACGTTATCACAGTTGCTCATTACTGATAACACAGTTCTTAAGGGAGACTCTTAAGAAAGGTAAGACAGATTGGTGGCACACTTTGGAAGGCTGTCTAAAAACAAGAAATTAAATGTGAGCAAAGACAAGGAGGAAAGTGATGCTAGTATACAAAAAAATTAGACAAAATTTTAGACATCAGATTGGAGGAAGAAGGTTTGGAGGGTAGTAAGTGTGTGTTCAGATATTTGGAAGTGGATGTGTTGAATGATGGGTAGATGAAAGATGAAATGTTTTTAAAAACCAAGTGGGAATACTATTGAGAAGTCTTGGGAAAAAAATTAAGAAACGGAAGCAAACTGTGGAATACATGAAAGTATAGTGATATCAACGCTTTCTTATGGGTGTGAGGCAGAGTCTTGAATCGTTGCAATAATGTGGCTGAAAGCAGAAGAAATATCATTTGAGATCATTATACTGTGTAAATATTATGCAGGTAAAAGAAATGGGATTATTGAGATGGTTTAATTACTTGGATGGTGAAAAATAAGTTGACCAAGATATATAAGTCTTGCTGTATGTAAAGAGGGAGATGAGTCGTCTCTAAAACTGTTGGAGTGAGGGGATGAAGGAGGAAAGAAATGCTAGAGGATTCATTATTCAACAAGTGTATGTGAGTGTAAGGTTTTAGTGACGAAGTAATTGTTATGGGGATTCAACTTGCTGTTGGAGTATGAACAAGCTAACATTTACGAAAGGATGGAGGGGAAACCGAAGAATGAGTGGGGAAGTTGCAGCTCAGTGGATCATAACTTTTAGAGAGGTGGACCCGTAAGCCAGTGGAAGGTCTCGGTCAGATAAGCAAAAGTTCCAACTGTGGGTTATCATATGACTAAGACCAGCGTGAAGAAACACTTGTCCTGTTTTCTAACAAACCTTACCTAACCTAACTTAACCTAGTGGATCATTTGAACTTAAATATTGGTGAACTTATGGGAAGACAAAAGTTGAATGATTGATGCTGGATTTGTTACCTTCTTTGGGGCCACACAAATGAAACGAGAAAGAACCGATGTGATAAAAATAACAACACTAACAACTACAAGCATCCAAAATTCTGAGAGAAAGAAATTCTGTAATGATACTCGTCAACTGCGAGACAAGGAACAAATTTGTTAAAATTACTATTGTTTCAATGAGTAGAATGACGAAGACGACTGCAATTAAGATGGGAAATAGGAAGAGGAAAAGGAGTAGCTGAAGGAGGTCAAGTGTGCGTCATTTCTGTCCGCTTAAAACATGTTGCTGTCCCTTGTGATTCTACTGACGTCACATTATGGGTGGAGTCTCCAGTATATAAATGACGAGAGTGCATCAATGAACATCAGTTTAATTGTACTTGGTCTGCCAGAAACATGTTCGTAAAGGTATGTCTTAGATTATAAAACAAAAAATTGCGATACTAGTGACTGAGCAATTTAAATAAAATATTAAAAACTTTTGAATTATATTTTAGAACTTAATGTCATATACGTATCTATGGTTTACAGGCTTTCATCGTGGCAGTGTTTGTTGCCGTTGTCTCGGCTGAGCTTCCTCCCTCCTACAACCCTCCAGCACCTTCCTACAAACACCCAGCTCCCTCCTACGGGCCCCCAGCACCAACTGTAGGTTTATACATGTATCTCATGTGTTCTAAGATAGAAGTGTTATACACTTACATCCATATCTTGTGATAATTACATTGCTTCCACAAGTATGCTAAAACTTATGTGATAACATCTGAATTCCTTTATATTTTTCATTGCAGAAAGTTATGAACAAAGTACTTAAAAATTGTGTGCAATAATTTTGTGATAATAAAACGTCTTGTGTTTACTCATAGGGTCATCCTAAGTACGACTTTAACTATGCCGTGAAGGACGACCCTTCAGGTAACGACTTTGGACATCAAGAATCCCGTGACGGCTACAATACTCAGGGGAACTACTACGTGCTGCTTCCTGATGGTCGTCTGGAGAGAGTTTCATACACTGTGAACGGTGACGCAGGCTACGTGGCTCAAGTGGAATATGAGGGTAAAGCCCAGTACCCAGCCTATCAGCCTGCCCCAGAAAATACCAACCTACCCCCAGCTACAAGCCAACTCCCAGCTATAAGCCTACCCCAAGCTATGCATAACTATGTAACTCACTGACATTCATTATTGATCTAATTATTTAAGGTGAAGTTATATGTATTAAACTCAATAAAGAAATTCAAATCCTTATACCACCATTTCATTAATTTATTCTTAAATTAATATCAATTCAGAACGTAGCAGTGCCACCTTCTGAATAAATAATGTAAGAGACTGGCATTGGACACTGTAAATTTAAATTTACATTCCAATATTACCTCCAACAAGGTGGAATGGTGTGAAGTTTGGATGCTTCTGGCTGCTATTGTGTCTGCATAATTGCTTAGTGGTAGTGAAAAGGACGGATTTGATGACAATGTTTACCTCTTCATGACTATTTTCTTCCGGTCAGTAATGGCTGACATCATGGAGGCCTGAGTGGTGGGCCTAACTGGAAAAAACCTTTGTGTTAAATGAGCCCAGTGGAGGCATTACTAGTAACTACCCTAATTAAGATAACTAGAGGAACAATAACGAACACCTTTATTGTCAGAGAAATTTGTAAGCACTATTGTGATGATAATCTCTTTATTCTTACACTGGTATTGTTTGTTATCGTTAATGAGAAGCAGCTTTAGTTAAGTATGCTGTAAGGCTCTACCATTTACTCGTCTATGAATCTCATGAAAGTTTTCAACTGCTTCGAAAATCTTCTCCATAAATACATAAGATAACACAGACGAAAACAGGAATGTAAATCACGATACATTCAATGTCTGTTAGACACCATGGCGTCATTGTCCAAATTTTCAACAGCACATAACAGTAGACTGAGGTTTCTATTCATGAGCAAATTTGTTGTTTTTCAGTTTTAGAGGGTATAATATCTTCACTTTACAAGCAATAGGTAATATATCTGGACAGATAAAGCTGAAGATAATAAATGTTCAGTGGTCTCAGTCAGGCTTATCACTCTAAACACTTGATAATTTAGTGAGTTTTTGACTTCTCGTTGAAGCAGTTTGCAATTTTGATAAAGGTGAAGGCTAGTGTAAAACAAATACATGTAGAGTGGATGGATATCTGAATGAAAGATGAATGAATATTTGGCAAGAAAGGGAATTATGCAGGGATAAAGATACATGGAATGGATATTACAACGATACCTTACTGCCTGCATAAGCAAGCTACAGTTAGTATTGACCCATGATCTTCCTGATGAGTCATTACACAGTCCACACCCGAGAGAAACATTAAGACGAATGATGTGAGATGCCCAATGTAATTTACACTCCCAGGTTCGCCTACACGTCCACGTCAACCCATGTGTCAAATCATCCTATGATGGGTCAAGCTAACCATAGTTTCACTGGTAGTCTGCTACTAATACTATTGGCTAATATAATAAATATTAATAATTAAAATTACAGTGCATAATTGATATTATATAATTCAAACGTCACTAAAGCATCTTTAATCTTTGTAAATAAATTAGGCGTACAAAATCTTTTATCATTTTATCTTGTATCATCATTAAATATGTCTCGTTCTTCTGTTTGTAAGACTTATATCAAGATACTTGTAGAAGCGGGGGGAGGGGAGGGAGTGTCGTCCATCATAGCTATCTACTACCTTAGTTTTATGTCGAGCTCACCTTCATAATGACCAAGAGACAAATATCAAATGAAAGGGCCTAGTGAGAAGAGCCTAGCTTTAATTAAAGGTGGCTATTTTTTCTGAATGCAAAGGAAGTTGCCATATGAGAAGGATTTTTTTTTTTTTTTTTTGCTATTGTGAACTCTTTGAGAAAAACTCGAGTTGCTACCACTATCCTCACTTAGGGCGTCTGTGTTCTCTGCTGCAGACTAAAAGGAAAGAAGACAAGACATTAAGAGGTAAACAGTGTCATCAAGTGCAGCTTGTAAACAACATGTGTTCTATTATACAGCTCCAGTGGCTGCCAGAAGCACTACAAACGTATAAATGAAACGAGATAGTATGGGACGACACATGTTGGCCCATGTTAACTATTTCTTATGCACCATATCTTCTGCAGTTGGGTATACTACCCTCTTAAAGACTAAGCCCACAAAATATCAAGGATTCTCTTGCATCTCTTTCTTAGTCAACAATATTAGGTTAAGATTCCCTTAATGTAAATTCTTCATAATTATTTGCATATCTTTATTGAGCTTTAATATAGTTAAATTGTATTTACATGAATAGATCAATAGTTAACACCAGTGTACCAATAAATTAAGCATAGCTGGGAGCTGGCTTGTAACTGGGAGTTGGCTTGTAGCTGGGGGTAGGATGGTAGGCTGGGGCAGGCTGGTAGGCTGGGTACTGGGCTTTACCCTCATATTCAACTTGAACCACGTAGCCTGCGTCACCGTTCACAGTGTATGAAACTCTCTGCAGACGACCATCAGGAAGCAGCACGTAGTAGTTCCCATGAGTATTGTAGCCGTCACGGGATTCTTGATGTCCAAAGTCGTCACCTGAAGGGTCGTCCTTCACGGCATAGTTGAAGTCATACTTAGGATGACCCTGATTAGAAATATCAAATTTCATTATCACAAAACTACTACAGAAAATTTTCAACAACAAATTTTTAATAACAAAGAACACTTAAGAGTTGATATGATCATAGCAACAGGGAATTTATCACAACATAAGGATATCAGTGTGTAACACTTTCACGCTTTGATATATGAGATACATATATAAACCTACAGTTGGTGCTGGGGCCCCGTAGGAGGGAGCTGGGTATTTGTAGGAGGGTGTTGGAGGGTTGTAGGAGGGAGGAAGCTCTGCCCAGACAACGGCAACAAACACTGCCACGATAAAAGCCTGCAAACCATAGATATGTGACATTTATTTTTAAATAATCTTGAAAAGTGCCCAAAGAAATATTCATGTTATTCGCACACTGCTATCACGTTTTTTTTTCTTAATGCAAAAGATTACCTTGATGAACATGATATTAGCAACTCAAGTCTAGGTAAACTGATGTTGGCTGATGCACTCTCATCGTTTATATACCGGAGACTCCACCCACAGTGTGACGTCAGTAGTATTACAGGGGAAGCAACACATTTTATACATACTGAAATAACTCGCGCACTTGACCGAGGAGTAGTGGTCATCATGACCTCATTTCCTTCCTCCTTTTCTTTCTCTGCTCCTTTTTAGAAGTTCAGGAAAATCTTTGCCGGGAAATGTATTAATGGGCAGACGAATAACAGAGACACCAATGAACTAGGAATATTTGTGTGCTTAATTAAGTTATGAAGACGAGTTTAAATTTTTACTCCTCCAAATGGTGAGAAAAGTGTGCTGGAATTTTTTTTTTCTCCGTAATCACGTATCTTGAGGAAACAACAACGTATACAACCAAAGTAGGGTAACGCTACTTCTGCATATGCCATACCCTGTTGCGAAATTAGTGGTACACATGTTAGTTAAAACGACTGCTTTGAACGCTTGAAGTTCCTCAACCTGTACTCCCTAGAACGCAGGGGGGAAAGATACATGATTATATACACTTGGAAAATCCTAGAGGGATTAGTACCAAACTTGCACACGAAAATCCCAGCATACATAAGGGGGATTACCAATAGACCCCTGACTGTCTTCAAGAAGGCACTGGACAGGCACCTAAAGTCAGTACCTGGCCAGCCCGGCCCTGATCCACCATGAGGCCTGGTCACAGACCAGGCCGCGGGGGTGTTGACCCCCGAAACCTTCTCCAGGTATACTACAGGTATAACGACCATGAAAAATATAAAACACGCAAAGTATCGCACTATGTACAACACGTTAAATATAAACATGACTTACTCCACTCCTGTCAACTGGAGTTGGCATAGGTAAAACTTGCTATTTTGTCTTATATAGCAACGTTCTTCTTGCCGAATAAGGCAAGCGAAAATTTGTGTATGCAATAATTTAGCAAAAATCATTCTGAACCTGACGAAAAAGTATGTTTCAGTGTGTTTGTTTATTAATAAATTATTGTAAACTTATTTAAAATATATTTAACTGGATTAGGCTAAATTAAATTGCGCTTGTTATAATAAGGTTAGGTAAGTTTTCTAAGGTTCTTTTGGCACAAAATTATTAATTTTTACATTAACATAAATGAAAAAATATATCCTTAAACGTATAAGAGAAAATTTTAGAAAGGACTTAATTTTAAATGAGCTCTTGCTAATTGACCAAGTTTACCTATTTGGCACGACATATATAATGTATAATAGTTCCTCAATATACTTTTCCTACTTTTCCTCCCACTCTTATTATTTATCCTTCATGAAATAGAAACAAACCGGAAAATTAAACAAACAGGAAACTAAATTTAATCTTTCAGTTTTGTTTACACTTTTGGGCAGTTTTTCTCGACGGGAATTTAAAGTTTGAAGTTAATAGTTCCATTGAGTATTCGGTTTTGAGTTTTTTTTTTGTGCAATAAATATAAGAGTATCATCACTATTTAAGTAAAAGGTAATATGTTAGTGATTGTTATTATTCACCTCTATAGATGAAGTTACTTCTGGAGCTAGTGTTATTACGGGATTGTTGTGGGGGTGGTTGCTGGAGGTTGTTGTGGGGGTGGTTGCTGGAGGTTGTTGTGGGGGTGGTTGCTGGAGGTTGTTGTTGTCGGGGGGGTTGCTGGAGGTTGTTGTTGTGGGGGTGGTTGCTGGAGGTTGTTGTTGTGGAGGTGGTTGCTGGAGGTTGTTAGGGGTGGTTGCTGAAGGTTGTTGTCGGGGTGGTTGCTGAAGGTTGTTGTTGTCTGGGTGGTTGCTGGAGGTTGTTGTTGTTGTGGGAATGGTTGCTGGAGGTTGCTATTGTTGTGGGGATGGTTGCTGGAGGTTGTTGTTGTGGGGGTGGTTGCTGGAGGTTGTTGTTGTGGGTGTGGTTGCTGGAGGTTGTTGTTGTTGTGGGGATGGTTGCTGAAGGTTGTTGTTGTTGTGGGGATGGTTGCTGGAGGTTGTTGTTGTGGGGGTGGTTGCTGGAGGTTGTTGTTGTGGGGGTGGTTGCTGGAGGTTGTTGTTTTTGTGGGGGTGGTTGCTGCAGGTTGTTGTGGGGGTGGTTGCAGGAGGTTGTTGTCGTGGGGGTGGTTGCTGGAGATTGCTGTCGTGGGGGTGGTTGCTGGAGGTTGTTGTCGTGGGGGTGGTTGCTATGGAAGCCTGGTTGTTGGAGATTATCACTGTTGATGGTTGAACTAGTATTTGTGGTACATTTAACTGATCAGTGTTCATAATGTGATCTTGACTGAAGGAGTGTCTCACTGGCTCTGGTTCCGTAACAACTACTGCTGGTAGTTACGCCGTGACTTCCTTGGTGGTAGCTGTAAGTACTTCAAGAAGCGCATTTACCTGAGGTTGTTGGTTAATAACATGGTGCTGTGGTAACTGTAGTTAGGGTGCCTCAAAGTGGCAGTCTCTTAAGCCCAGGCAGCAGGTGCTTCGATGGAGATTCGAAATGGAGGCCCCTGCTTGGCGTCGAGGAAAGCTATTGCATATTGAGGTACTTCCGTGGGTTGCGTTTAAACAGGTCATTTAGTGTTTGAAGCAATTGATGTTGGCCTTGACTTATTGTGTTCTGCTTCGTTATCAAGAAAGGAAAAAAAAATCACCTTGGCTAAATTTAAAATTTGTAGACTTCCTGTGATTCAGTTTAATCAGGAAATTGTAACTTTAATTGCTTAGATGCAACGCAGTTCTACACTTGACTGAAGTTTCTTACTATGTTCACTAATTACAAACTTTTATTAATTTCTTCATTTCGCCTCTATCTATCTCTGTCCATTACCATATTTACTGTAGTAGATCTATTTCACTAATACAGCCATTGGCCCACCTTTACAGGACACCAACTCATCTACCAACTCACAAATTCAGCTACTAACCCACCAAATCACAGCCAACTTAACCCAGCTAGGAAACCTACAATTAAGCTTTTGGCTAACCAACCCAATTACCAGCTCATCATCTTGCATCCATGTGGCATGCAAAGAGTCCGTAACTTTTATTCGGCGCATGTACACACCCTCATTTACAGGCTATCTCCCCCAACCAGCGAACCAGGGGCTAAGGGTTGACGATGGGGCCCCGTCGTTCAATCAGTACCCAGGTTCCAGCCAATGAGAAGATGATTTTGGCAATCGAAGAGGTGATGTGGGTACCACTCACCTGTCTGCCCTTGTCATTCCCATTCTAGAGCTGGTTGAAGCACGGTCTGCTCTCTTGTGGCTTCTATTCTGCATTGCTTACCGTGGAGTGCACTAATACCTATTGTTGTACATAGTATATATAGTGTACGTACTTCTATTCTAAATTGGTGAAGGATAATATAAGTCAAAAGTTTTTCTGCTGCGTTTATTTTGCTCCCTTTACACCCAGGATAACAGGCCTTTTGGACTCCTTGGTTGTAATAATCCACTTTATAAAATAGCAACCAGCCCACAAACCATGCTACCAGCCCACCATGCTACCAGCCCACCAACCATCCAACCACCATGCTACCAGCCCACCAACCATCCAACCACCAAGTTACCAGCCCACCAACCATCCAACCACCATGGTACCAGCCCACCACCCATGCTACCATCCCACAAACATGCTACCAGCCCACCAATCATGATACCAGACCAGCCAACCTAACATCCTACCACCAAGTTACCAGCCTACAGCCATGCTACCAGACCACCAGCCAGCTACCAGCCAATCAGCGCTGCTAACACCCACTTAAATTAGCTAACAGACCACATATCAAAACGACATTCTGCTAACCAAACTACCAGTCCAATAACCTACTAGCCCACCAAACTACCAGCACACCAGTTGAGCTACCAGTCCATCATTCAAGCTTTCAACTCGGAGTCAGGCTTTTAAGACACTGAACATTGCAAGAATTTCATTCATATATTCCTCCGTTGTATTTAGTATATACTAGGTGGAGAAGATTCTTGCCAGAGTGCTTGAAAACCCCGCACGAGATTCATAAATCTAAGATTATTGAGTAACCCAGTAATTGGGATAAACTTACAGGTACTTTAACATAGCTTCAGATAACGATCACAGACAATATCAGCGCAACAGTACTAATAAAGAGAACATAACCTCAAAAATGCTTAAACACTTCTCTGGGGATAAAGGAGCTTGTTATACACTTATGACTCGTATTGCTGTTTGTAATTCCATTTCATCCCGTAAGATAGATGAATTTGGAAGTTATTCACAACGCACCGATGTCCTCATTTAACACAAAAGTGTCTACAATTAGGTATCCGTGGTTTGCTGTGCTGTGGACCAGAATATATAAATGCAAGGTATTAAAAATATATACAGGGTCACTTGAGTACAGCTTTTCCACACAACCTATTGAATTATACAAACAAAATAGAAGCCAGAAGCACAAAGTCGAAATGCTTCGAAGTCTGTATGGTATCAGATAAGCATGATACTACGCATGAAGATCTATAATTGACAATGTCTCTTCCGTATACACCATTCCTTCAGCTGGTGAAGCAATGATAATCAGAAACTAAGAGCACATAATAAGGAGTACTCACTTGCATCTCGCGGTCGAATTATTAATGTAAGTTTGAATTAATTTAAAGATTGCATAAGAATTTGCATTTCTTTATTGGGTTTAATACTTCTAAAATATATTTATATAAATAGATCATTTGTGAATATCAGTGAAGCACTAAGCATAGCTAGGGGTAGGCTTGTAGCTGGGAGCTGGCTTGTAGCTGGGGGCTGGCTTGTAGCTGGGCTGGTAGGCTGGGTACTGGGCTTCACCCTCATATTCCACTTGAGCCACGTAGCCTGCGTCACCGTTCACAGTGTATGAAACTCTCTGCAGACGACCATCAGGAAGCAGCACGTAGTAGTTCCCCTGAGTATTGTAGCCATCACGAGATTCTTGATGTCCAAAATCGTCACCTGAAGGGTCGTCCTTCACGGCATAGTTGAAGTCGTACTTAGGATGACCCTGCCAGTGTGAATAAAACATTTTATTATCACAAAATAATTGCAGAAAATTCTCATTTCTTCTCAATATTTTCAGACCTTTTCCTTTATCATGAAGAAAATGTCGGAGATCAGAAGTTATCGCGAAAACTATTGTTAGCTTTTAGGATCAGGTGGATATTATCACAAGTCATGGATATCAGGACGAAACTCTTTCGTCCAGAGATACATGCGTAAACCTACAGTTGGTGCTGGGGGCCCGTAGGAGGGAGCTGGGTGTTTGTAGGAAGGTGCTGGAGGGTTGTAGGAGGGAGGAAGCTCGGCCGAGACAACGGCAACAAACACTGCCACGATGAAAGCCTGTAAACCATGCGTATGTGATATTAAGCTCTAAAATATATTGGAAAAGAATTTAAGATTTTTTTTTCAAATTGTCCACTTGCACCTTGGTTTCACAAATATTTTTGTTTTTCAGTCCAATAGATACCTTCAGGAACATGTTATTGGTAGATCACGTTGTGTTCAACTGATGATCACTGATGCACTCTCGTCGTTTATATACTCGAGACTCCACCCACAATGTGGTTGACCGAGAAGTGGCCATCACTGTGACCTTCTTCGCCTTTTCTTTTAGCTCCTTGTTAGAAATTCCAGAAAACCCTTATCTATTGCATGAATCAAGAGGTAGACGAACGAGGGAGTGGTAACATAACCAGTAGAAACCCGATGTTTAACCACTTGACTCATCTCTTACTGATCATATACTTTTGTTTCATGTAATTAATATTCTGCTTGTAGCAATACAGTTGTAGCATGGTATCTGCTACAAGAAGTATGATGCTAAAATTAGAGGCAATACCGAGAGCGGTAGCAGAATAAAAAGCAAGATATGCTCTCAATAAAAAAAAAATAACTAGCAACTCTACATCCATATATGATCTACTATTTCCTGACAACCTTAAAGACTATCTTAAATCCTTTTGTTATTGTTTTTACCTGTGTTTACCCTAATCTGAGTTTTCTAGAGCGACTTAACTCATTAACACAAATCGTGGCCAGCAACTCATGCAATTATCTCTTCTATTCTTTCTTCTATCACTATAATTTTAATGATTTAGAAAGGAAGGCTTGTCTAAGAATAAGGTGACTCTCTGCTCTTGAGTAGCAAAAACATTTCATTATCATTAATATCAGCGCATTGTTTCTCGCTCTTGACCAGTTCAGTTAGTTTAGTTAGCTTCCACTGCACTGAAGTTTCAAAACAGTGAGTAGTAACTTTTATACTCTGTCTTTTCGACAACCTTCTTCTGCTTCTTCTCTTCCTATTACTACTACTATTACTACTACTACTGATTATCTTAACCATCCTCCTCTTCCATGAAATAATAACTAATGTAATGATTTCACAAACTGGAGATTAGAGCTGGAAATTGACTGTATTTTTTAATAAATATGGTTCTGGCATTTGACTGAATGGAGTGTGAGCATGATAACATTTATACAGAATTAAGGGAAAGTAGATAGCTGGATTTGAGTCCTTGAGGAGGTCAGTATACAGTGTCTGCACTTTGAAGAAGGGGAGAGATGCTGTATTTAAGCGGATCATTTAATCTATGTGATGTCAGTCAACACGTATCAAGGAAAAAATCAGTCTGGGAGGAAATTTTATATTGTTAAAAGACAAGGAAGGGAATGAGTGTGTTAAAAATCACTGTTATTTCATTGTGACGATAATGAAGACGATTGTGGTGAAAAAGATGAAAAGGAAGAATAACAGGAAGACTAGGCGAAGGTTATGGGCGCCACACCTTGGTCAAGTGCGCGTGTTATTTCTGTACATTTAAAATACATTGCTTTCCCCTGTGATTCTACTGACGTCAGATTATGGGTGGAGTCTCAAGTATATAAACCAAGAGAGCACATCAGTGAACATCAGTTTAACTAGACTTGATCTACTAAAAACATGTTCGTAAAGGTATGTTTTGGAAGGAAATCAGTTATTTTGTGATGATGTCAACAACTTGAAAAAAATCTTTGAATACTTTTAGAGCATATATTAGAAGTTAATGTCATATATTAATGGCTTACAGGCTTTCATCGTGGCAGTGTTTGTTTCCGTTGTCTCGGCTGAGCTTCCTCCCTCCTACAACCCTCCAGCACCTTCCTACAAACACCCAGCTCCCTCCTATGGCCCCCCAGCACCAACTGTAGGTTTATATATGTATCTCATATGTCTTAAGATAGAAGTGTTACATACAGACATTTATATTTTAATAATTATCCTACTTTCATAAGTATACTAAAATTTTTGTGATTATATCTAAACTCCATCATATTCTTTATTTTAAAAAGTAATGAAATTATTGAAAGAACTCTAAAATTATTTGAAATAATTTTGTGATAATAAAATGTCTTTACTCATAGGGTCATCCTAAGTACAACTTCAACTATGCCGTGAAGGACGACCCTTCCGGTAATGACTTTGGACATCAAGAATCCCGTGACGGCTACAATACTCAGGGGAACTACTACGTGCTGCTTCCTGATGGTCGTCTGCAGAGAGTTTCATACACTGTGAACGGTGACTCAGGCTACGTGGCTCAAGTGGAATATGAGGGTAAAGCCCAGTACCCAGCCTACCAGCCGGCCCCATACCATCCTACACCCAGCTACAAGCCAACTCCCAGCTACAAGCCTGCCCCCAGCTACAAACCTACCCCCAGCTATGCTTAACTTAGAGGTGGAATGATATTCACTGATGATGTATTTATGTAAATATAATTTAGGTGTTTTAAACTCAATAAAGAAATGCAAAGCCTTATAGCGTCTTTCAGTTCTTTCACCATTAACCTAATGTCATCGACTTAGAGATATAAGTGAGGTCCTGATATTTTGTGGTCTTCTTAGTCTTATATTTTACCATAGCTACGTCTTGAAAGGTGATGCACTGATTACATCGTCTTTGCATGTCTAATTCTTTTGCGGCCTCCTCTGTATTCGACTGAAGAATCTTACTCTGTAGGCAATCATTACTTGAACCAGTTTTAGCTGAAGAAGCTTTAAATGTATTTCACTTATATGGTCATACAATAATCTTGGATTCATGAATGTCATAAGTGTTCCTCATATACTGGCAAGAATCTTTTTCAGTATTTTACTAGATATAACAAACGAGGATAGAAATGTAATTCCTGTCATACAAGATGTCTTTCAAAACACTGTCTTCCAGATAGTAGCTGGAATGATAGACTTGCAGTTAAATCGGTGGGCAGGTAGCTGGGTTGGTGGGCTGGTAGCTGGGTTAGTAGGCTGGTAACTTGGTTGATGGACTGGTAGCTGGGTTGGAGGGCTGGTAGCTGGGTTGGTGGGCTGGTAGCTGGGTTGGTGGGTTGGTAGATGGGTTAGAGGGCTGGTAGCTGGGTTAGTGGGCTGGTAGGTGAGTTAGTGGGCTGGTAGCTGGGTTAGTGGGCTGGTAGCTGGGTTGGTGGGCTGGTAGCTGGGCTGGTGGGTTGGTAGCTGGGTTAGTGGGCTGGTAGCTGGGTTAGTGGGCTGGTAGCTGGGTTAGTGGGCTGGTAGCTGGGTTAGTGGGCTGGTAGCTGGGTTAGTGGGCTGGTAGCTGGGTTAGTGGGCTGGTAGCTGGGTTAGTGGGCTGGTAGCTGGGTTAGTGGGCTGGTAGCTGGGTTAGTGGGCTGGTAGCTGGGTTAGTGAGCTGGTAGCTGAGTTAGTGGGCTGGTAGCTGTGTTAGTGGCCTGGTAGCTGGGTTTGTGGGCTGGTAGCTGCGTTAGTGGCCTGGTAGCTGGGTTAGTGGGCTGGTAGCTGCGTTAGTGGGCTGGTAGCTGGGTTTGTGGGCTGATAGCTGGGTTAGTGGGCAGGTAGCTGGGTTAGTAGGCTGGTAGCTGGGTTTGTGGGCTGGTAGCTGGGTTAGTGGGCAGGTAGCTGGGTTAGTGGGCTGGTAGCTGGGTTTGTGGGCTGGTAGCTGGGTTAGTGGGCTGGTAGCTGCGTTAGTGGGCTGGTAGCTTGGTTTGTGGGCTGATAGCTGGGTTAGTGGGCTGGTAGCTAGGTTAATGGGCTGGTAGCTGGGTTTGTGGGCTGGTAGCTGGGTTAGTGGGCAGGTAGCTGGGTTAGTGGGCTGGTAGCTGGGTTTGTGGGCTGGTAGCTGGGTTAGTGGGCTGGTAGCTGCGTTAGTGGGCTGGTAGCTTGGTTTGTGGGCTGATAGCTGGGTTAGTGGGCTGGTAGCTAGGTTAATGGGCTGGTAGCTGGGTTTGTGGGCTGGTAGCTTGGTTAGTGGGCTGGTAGCTGGGTTAGTGGGCTGGTAGCTAGGTTAGTGGGCAGGTAGCTGGGTTAGAGGGCTGGTAGCTGCGTTAGTGGGCTGGTAGCTGGGTTTGTGGGCTGATAGCTGGGTTAGTGGGCAGGTAGATGGGTTAGTGGGCTGGTAGCTGGGTTAGTGGGCAGGTAGCTGGGTTAGTGGGCTGGTAGCTGGGTTTTTGGGCTGATAGCTGGGTTAGTGGGCTAGTAGCTGCGTTAGAGGGCTGGTAGCTGGGTTTGTGGGCTGATAGCTGGGTTAGTGGGCTGGTAGCTGCGTTAGTGGGCTGGTAGCTGGGTTTGTGGGCTGGTAGCTGGGTTAGTGGGCAGGTAGCTGTATTAGTGGGCTGGTAGCTGGGTTTGTGGGCTGGTAGCTGGGTTAGTGGGTAAGTAGCTGCGATAGTGGGCTGGTAGCTGGGTTTGTGGACTGGTAGCTGGGTTAGTGGGCTGGTAGCTGGGTTAGTGGGCTGGTAGCTTGGTTTGTGGACTTGTAGGTGGGTTAGTGAGCAGGCAGCTGCGTTAGTGGGCTGGTAGCTGGGTTAATGGGCTGGTAGCTGGGTTAGTGAGCAGATAGCTGGGTTAGTGTGCAGGTAGCTGGGTTAGTGGGCTGGTAGCTGGGTTAGTGGGCTGGTAGCTGGGTTAGTGGGCTGGTAGCTGGGTTAGTGGGCTGGTAGCTGGGTTAGTGGGCTGGTAGCTGGGTTAGTGGGCTGGTAGCTGGGTTAATGGGCTGGTAGCTGGGTTAGTGAGCAGATAGCTGGGTTAGTGGGTTGGTAGCTTGGTTAGTGGACTGGTAACTGGGTTAGTGGGCTGGTAGCTGGGTTAGTGGGCTGGTAGTTGGTGCGATATCCTTTTGAAGTTATTTTGAAAAAGTAAATAAACTTTTATAATTAGTGAAAAACAGAAATTTCAGGCATTTGCAAAACTACTCTGAATCACAGTAATTAAAGTCACAATTCTAAGATTAAAAGGAATCACAACAAGGATACAAATTTAAATTAAGCCAGGACGACGTTTTTTCTGTAATAATAATGACGCAGGGCAAAATAAGTTGAGAGAAACATCAACTGCTTCATTTAAACTCTAAATGACTTGCTTGAATGTAACATTATATCTCCAGTCAAACTACTCAAGAACGTTCTAATATCAATGGGATATCCCTAATAACCAGTAATGAATACTACAGTGCAGACAGTTGCGGGTCATATATACCTGGAGATACCTGGGGAGGGTGTCGTGGGTCAACGCCCCCGCGGCCCGGTCTTTGACCAGACATCAGCGGAAGAGATCCCCACGTGCAGTAGCTTCCCGTGCCTCAGCCAGGTGCCTCTAACTCTTACAGTCGCTACTGAGGCATCTGCTACTTAGATTAAAGAAACTGCCACTTTTAAGCACGCTAACTACATTTACCACAACATACTACTACCATACTACTAGCCAACAACCTTAGATAAACCCAGTTAAAGAAGAGCTTACAGCTACCACTATCGTAGATACGGCACAATTACCAACTATAATGGATAATAATAATAATAATAATATATTTATTTCTACATGAACAAGGTATACAGACCATAGCTGACATCAGTGACATACTACTATACAGAAAGCCGCTTGTTATGCAGAGCATTTCGGGCAAATTAGGTCACTTTTGTCCCAGGATGCGACCCACACCGGTCTACTAACACCCAGGTACCCATTTTACTGATGGGGAATATAGACAACTGGTGTAAGGAAACATGCCCAATGCCCCTACCCTTGCCGGGAATCGAACCCGGGCGTTCACCGTGAGAAGCGAGAGTTTAGCCACCAGGCCACGGGGCACTGTGTTAAACACTTGGGTATTTTTATATCTGAAACGTTTCGCTAACATTTCCATAAAAAAAGTTACCAAAGTGTTGCACAAGTGTCTAATTTATCAACATGTCGGTTCTTTGAACGTTTATCAACACAAACCATAATTACGGAACTAGAGCAGCAGAAGTTCTCACGATCACACTATAAATACCGATCAATTTAATGAACCACATATACTAGTTTCACCTTAACAGAGGTAACCTCCAGCAACCACCCCACAACAACGACCTCCAGCAACCACTCCACAACAACGACCTCCAGCAACCACCCCACAACAAGGACCTCCAGCAACCACCCCACAACAACGACCTCCAGCAATCACCACGCAACAACGACCTCCAGTAACCACCACACAACAACGACCTCCAGCAACCATCACACAACAACGACCTCCAACAACAACTTCACAACAACGACCTCCAACAACCACCCCACAACAAGGACCTCTAGCAACCACCCCACAACAACGACCTCCAGCAATCACCACGCAACAACGACCTCCAGTAACCACCCCACAACAACGACCTCCAGTAACCACCACGCAACAACGACCTCCAGTAACCACCCCACAACAACGACCTCCAGTAACCACCCCACAACAACGACTTCCAACAACCATCCCACAACAACGACCTCCAACAACCACCCCACAACAACGACCTACAACAACCACCCCACAACAGCGACCTCCAACAACTACCCCACAACAACGACCTCCAACAACCACCCCACAACAACGACCTCCAACAACCACCCCGCAACAACGACCTCCAGTAACCACCACACAACAACGACCTCCAACAACCACCCCACAACAACGACCTCCAACAACCACCCCACAACAACGACCTCCAACAACCGCCCCACATCAACGACCTCCAACAACCACCCCACAACAACGACCTCCAGTGACAACCCCGTTGTATCACAAAAACCAGAAGATCCTTTTCATCTGCTAAGCCAGATAATGATGAACGCTATTATATTACATTTTAATCAATCAATATTCACTGTACAAAGTTGAATATACAACCAGTTCATGAAAGATTTCTCAATATATATATATATATATATATATATATATATATATATATATATATATATATATATATATATATATATATATATATATATTTTTTTTTTTTTTCAACAAGTTGGTCGTCTCCCACCGAGGCAGGGTGACCCAAAAAAGAAAGAAAATCCCCAAAAAGAAAATACTTTCATCATCATTCAACACTTTCACCACACTCACACATTATCACTGCTTTTGCAGAGGTGCTCAGAATACAACAGTTTAGAAGCATATACGTATAAAGATACACAACATATCCCTCCAAACTGCCAATATATATTATAAGAGCGCAATTTAATTTAGCTTAATCAAACTAAATATAGTTTAGATAAGTTTACAATAATTTAATAATAAACAAACACAGTGAAATATATTTTTCTCGTTAGGTTCAGAATGTTTTTTGCGAAATTATTGCATACACAAATTTTCGCTTGCTTTATTCGGCAAGAGTAGGAAGGGTAGTGTAAGGAATTCGGCAACTAACTACTCGCTAATAGTCACGAGCGAGCCTCAATGACTATTATTAATGAAGATTAAAAATACTTTGCAACCCGTAGCAGTGTTCCGTTTTTATTCTCACACAGGGTTTTTCGTCCCTTATTCAGTGATATAATATGTGAAGGGGAAAAAAGAGTAGAAAGGATAGTTGTGTGGGTTACAGTCACGTAATGTGAGGGGTCAGTGTTGTGTCTAAGCAAGAAAGTGATGGTGATTGTGTTTGTAGTCGTTAACTGGAAACTACTAGGTCTGATTATGTGTGTGAAGATGTTCTTGATTGTCTGATGTCCGTTATCCCTAACGGGATTTGTAGAGATGCAGACAGGCTGTTCTACTTCGGGCAAATTATTTTATTTTATTAACACATCGGCCGTCTCCCACCAAGGCAGGGTGGCCTGAAAAGAAAAAAATTCACCATCATTCACTCCATCACTGTCTTGCCAGAGGGGTGCTTACACTACAGTTACAAAACTGCAACATTAACACCCCTCCTTCAGAGTGCAGACACTGTACTTCCCATCTCCAGGACTCAAGTCCGGTCTGCCGGTTTCCCTGAACCCCTTCATAAATGTTACCTTGTTTACACTCCAACAGCACGTCAAGTCCTAAAAACCATTTGTCTCCAAGTGGGGCAAATGTTAACTGACAAGAAGAATCAGAAAATGAAAAAAATACTATTTTGGAGGTATTTTACAAGATAGTAATAGGACTTAACATGCAGATCTATAAGAGCCATTACCTATTTCTTAGGCACCATTTCTTCAGCAGCTAGCCATGCTAGCATCCTTAGAGACAGACAACAAATTTTCGGAGTCATTTGCTTCTCTTTCTTATTCGAATATATTAAATTAACGTTAAATAATTGTAAAAAAATGGAAAAGCATTTGCAAATCTTTATTGAGTTTTATACGTCTAAATTGTATTTACATAAATAGGTCAACAGTGAATATCAGTGTAGCACTAAGTTAAGCATAGCTGGGAGCAGGCTTGTAGCTG
Source organism: Cherax quadricarinatus (assembly GCF_038502225.1). Classification (NCBI taxonomy): domain Eukaryota; kingdom Metazoa; phylum Arthropoda; class Malacostraca; order Decapoda; family Parastacidae; genus Cherax; species Cherax quadricarinatus. Next base: position 14,167,947 of record NC_091363.1, on the reverse strand, counting down.
GGAGTTGGCTTGTAGCTGGGGGTAGGATATGTTGGTGCAGGCTGGTAGGCTGGGTACTGAGCTTTACCCTCATATTCCACTTGAGCCACGTAGCCTGCGTCACCGTTCACAGTGTATGAAACTCTCTGCAGACGACCATCAGGAAGCAGCACGTAGTAGTTCCCCTGAGTATTGTAGCCGTCACGGGATTCTTGATGTCCAAAGTCGTCACCTGAAGGGTCGTACTTCACGGCGTAGTTAAAGTCGTATTTTGGATGACCCTTCCAGAAGATACAATATATTTCATTATCCAAAGAAAATAAGAGAAAAATTTCATACGCTCTCTTCTTTTTAGGACTTTTCACAATAAAGAACATATAGAAATGAGAGACTTATGACAATATATAGACATCGGCTTACAGCATTTTAAAACATCAGAAACAAGTATAAACGTACAGTTGGTGCTGGGGGGCCATAGGAGGGAGCTGGGTGTTTGTAGGAAGGTGTTGGAGGGTTGTAGGAGGGAGGAAGCTCAGCCGAGACAACGGCCACAAACACTGCCACGACATAAACCTGTAAACATAGAATTTTAATATTAAGTTCTAAAATAAATTTGAAAAGTGTTCAAGAAATTTTTCATGGTGTGTACACTGGAGTCACAAATATTTTTGTCTTAAAAAATACCTTAAGGAACATGTTATAGGTAGATCAAGTCGAGTTAAACTGATGCTCACTGATGCACTCACGTCATTTATATACTGAAGACTCCACCCGCACTGTGACGTCAGTTGCATGACAGGGAGAAGAACATATTTTATACATACAGAAATAGCGCGGACAATTGACCTAGTAGTACTGGCCTTCATGACCTCATTCTCATCTTTCTTTTTATCACGTTCTTTGTTGGAAATTCTGAAAAAAATCCCTATGTGGAACTGTATTAATTAATGGATAGACGAATGCTGAAGAGATCACAAAACCTAAAATATATGATTTTTACGTAAATTAACACGATTTCAAATTCTTGCTCCTTCAGATTGCGAGGAAAAACTATTCTTCTTTTATTTGTTTCAATGCCTTGAAGAAGGAATAACAGGGATAGGAGAAGTAAGAGGAGGAGAAAAGGTAAAATGAGGAAAAAGAAGAGGTTGAAGAACAGTTGAATGAGGAGAATAAAGAATCTGCAAATAATTTCTCAAATTAAACGATGTACTGATGTTGATGGATATAAAATAACTTTGCAAATTCGTTAGCAATACCCAGTCTTTATTTTCACAGATTTTCGCCCCTGAACCAGTGAAATACTGTATATTTGATGGAGATAAGAACAAAATGATAGTTATGGGGGCTGCAAGTCCACGTTGTGTGTTGCTGAGTTGGTTTTGCATCAGCGCGGTAATCTTAAGAAAAAATAATGTGATTATGTTAGTTGCTGTTAATATCTCTTAGTTCTAATTTTGGATGCAGAGATGTTAATTTTTTGTTGTCCTGTTAATCAATGAATTATATTAATTTTGTATCATCTCAAGGACATTAAACTGAGATGAGCATGAGATCTCTATAAGATGCTGGTAGAAGGTTTAACTTGGGGCTTCCTAAGAAAATTCGAATAACTTAGAAGATTATATATGAACAGGGTTGGATGATGATAATAAGCCATTGAATAATGATATCACCAATGATAATGTTATCATGACGTGTGAGATATCCTAGTAATTGCGAGAATTATTTTTTATACAGATCATACACAACCCAATGTGTGGGTAATTTGTGTATTATCCCAGTTATGGTATTGTGTCTTTGTGTTCTTTACACAAATCAGTTTTTATAAGAGCTGTTATCCTGTCTCTCATTTCAAAACCCAGCCCAAGCTACGGTATACTACTGCCCCCAGGATGCCACCCACACCAGTCAACTTCTAGTATATTGTAATTGCTACAACTTACGAGTGTAATATTATAGTACAGTAATTCTGTCATGTGCAAGAAAGTTTAAATATATCTATTCCATTAGAAGGAAAGAGTTAGTTTATCGAGTGTATTGTTCTTATATTTAAGCAATATTTTCCACATTAATACAAGTAACTAATAATTTCGCAACTAAGAGTTTATCTCTCAATTTCTCAGTGTGTAAGTCTGCACACCAGGCAACGCCCTACTTGAAGACTGGTCCAGTTCCCCAGGCATACCCCCTCAAGGAAGGTTCCTTGATGCTGGTGAGGGGCTCTTGATCTAGGGAATTGGATCTTTGCTCCAGTTCCCTGAATTGAGCCTGAATGCCTTCCATCCCCCCATTCCCACATGCGCTGTATAATCCTATGGGTTTAGCGCTCCGCCATGATTATAATAATAATCCCCAGGCATAACAACAATTTAGGTTATTATGGCATTAAAAAGAGCACTCCTTTAATTCTCTTATTTTATTTGGGTGTACAGAATACGACTCCCTCATGAGACATTGTGATGGAACCAAATATTTTTTTTTTCTGCGGCAAATGTTTTTTTTCACGCAAGCAAAAAGAGAAAAAGGAGCAAGAGAAAAATAATGAGGAGGAGAATGAGGTCATGATGACCACTATTAATCCTCGGTCAATTGTGCGAGTTATTTCTGTATATTTTAAAATGCGTTGCTTTCCCCGTAATGTTACTGACGTTACTTTGCGGCTGGAGTCTCAGGTATATAAACACGGTCAGTGCATCAGTGACCATCAGTTTAACCTGACTTCATCTACCAGTAACATGTTCCTTAAGGTATTATTCTTTTTGGACTGAAAAACAAAAATATTTGTGATACCAATGTATGAACAATCTCAAAAATTTCTTGAACACTTTTCGAGTTTATTTTAGAACTTAATGTCATATATCTATGGTTTACAGGTTTTCTTCGTGGCAGTGTTTGTTGCCGTTGTCTCAGCCGAGCTTCCTCCCTCCTACAACCCTCCAGCACCTTCCTACAAGCACCCAGCTCCCTCCTACGGGGCCCCAGCACCAACTGTAGGTTTATATATATATATATATATATATATATATATATATATATATATATATATATATATATATATATATTTGTCGTGCCGAATAGGCAGAACTTGCGATCTTGGCTTAAATAGCAACACTCATCTTGCCATATAGGACAAGCGAAAATTTGTGTATGCAATAATTTCGCCAAAATCATTCTGAACCTAACGAAAAAAATATATTTCACTGTGTTTGTTTAGTATTAAATTACTGTAAACAAATCTAAAATATATTTAGTTAGGTTAGGCTAAAATAAAATTTTCTTGCTATAATAAGGTTAGGTAAGTTTTCTAAGGTTCTTTTTGTACAAAATTATTAATTTTTACATTAACGACGTATGGGAGAAAATTTTATAAATGACTTAATTTTTAATGAGTCCTTGTTAATTGACCAGTTTTACCTATTCGACACGACATATATATATATATATATATATATATATATATATATATATATATATATATATATATATATATATATATATATATATATATATATATATATATATATATATATATATATATATATATGTCGTGCCGAATAGGCAGAACTTGCGATCTTGGCTTAAATAGCAACGTTCATCTTGCCATATAGGACAATCGAAAATTTGTGTATGCAATAATTTCGCCAAAATCATTCTGAACCTAACGAAAAAAATATATTTAACTATGTTTGTTTAGTATTAAATTATTGTATACAAATCTAAAATATATTTAGTTGGGTTAGGCTAAAATAAATTGTTCTTGTTATAATAAGGTTAGGTAAGTTTTCTAAGATTCTTTTGTAGCAAAATTAGAATTTTTTACATTAACATTAATGAAAAAAATATATCTTTAAACGTATAAGAGAAAATTTTAGAAAGGACTTAATTTTAAATGAGTTCTTGCTAATTGACCAGTTTTACATATTCGGCACGACATATATATATATATATATATAAATATATATATATATATATATATATATATATATATATATATATATATATATATATATATATATATATATATATATATATATATATATATATATATATATATATATATATATATATATATATATATATATATATATATCTTATATATAAATGTAGACGTTTCGCCAAGTATTGTAGATATGTCTTATCTGCTTTTCAGTTTTATACATTAATATATTTTGTTGTTTATTTGGAAAGTTTTAAAAAGATTGATAGCAAACGAAAATTGTCTGTAATAATACTATGATAATGTAAGGTGTTTCATCTACTTCCAGGGTCATCCCAAGTACGACTTCAACTATGCCGTGAAGGACGACCCTTCAGGTGACGACTTTGGACATCAAGAATCCCGTGACGGCTACAATACTCAGGGGAACTACTACGTGCTGCTTCCTGATGGTCGTCTGCAGAGAGTTTCATACACTGTGAACGGTGACGCAGGCTACGTGGCTCAAGTGGAATATGAGGGTAAAGCCCAGTACCCAGCCTACCAGCCTGCCCCAGCATACACACCCAGCTACAAGCCAACTCCCAGCTACAAGCCAACTCCCAGCTACAAGCCAACTCCCAGCTACAAGCCAACTCCCAGCTACAAGCCTGCTCCCAGCTATGCTTAACTTAGTGCTGCGCTGACGTTCGTTAAGGATATATTTATGTAGATATAATTCACAAGTTCTGTCAAATAAAATTAGTAAATAATTATTATTTTTTTTACATTAATCTAAAGGGGGAGGAGGAGGTGGTACCGATGTGTAAGGAATTCAGCTCATTACTTATAAATCTCAAAGACGAGTAATAGTGGATTATTAATGAAATATTTACGATAAAAATAACATAACTGAGTGGGGTTGCGAGGTCTTCTTGTGTGTTTTCTGCGTTTTTATCGAAAGATCAGCGATGAGGAACACAGACATAAGTCACTGATTGTGAGGAGGTTTGAAGGTGTTAGTCGCTAACTATTAAATCTTATTTTAAGGTGTAAGGATTTTTTTTTATTGCCCTTTGTCCAATTAGCCAGATGTCACGTTGGTTTTGCACTGCCAGAATATATATCACATAAGTTTGCGATGTGTGACGTACTTGGCAAGAGGTTCAGCTTGAACGTTTCCTGGCCTAAACAGCCTATGTACTGATGTAATTAGTTCAGTAAACTGACGTGTTGAAGAATGAGACACTTGTGCTACATTTCTGAACCTTTATTACGGAAACGTTTCGCTAGTCAGTGGCTGAGCTGAACACATCGACTTCAGGCAGAGGGACTCATTACATTGTATGGGACAAAGACACTTATGTACAGTTCAGGACATTTATTAAAGGAAACGTTTCGCCACGAGTGACTTCTTCAGCAAGTTTTTATCCCCCTAATTCTACGCCTTCCTAGAGAGTGCAGATTCAGTGTCCTCAGTCTATCCTCGGTGGAAAGATTTCTGATACATCAGATCAACTTCGTCATCCTTCTCTGTATGTTTTCCAGGGTGTTTATGTTCATTCTGTATTACGGTGACCAGAACTGTGCAGCTTAATCTAAATGAGGCCTGTGCAAGAAAGGTAAACAGTACCGACAAGATTAAAGTTAAGACATGTGCAACATCTGGGTTTCTGTATTGATAAAGTCTACAATAAAGATACCCAGATGTTGCACATGTGTCTTAAATGAAGCCTAACCAACGATAAAGTTGAAGAATAGCCTAAGGACTCCTGTCATTTACACTTCTTGACATGAATCGACAAGTTGAAGAATGACACTTGTACATATTTGGGAATCTTCCCTGAGGAAACTTTTCTCAGGCTGAGGGACTGATTATTTAAAAGTCCTCATCTTCCAATGTTATTCTCTGTACCGGACTGAAGAAGCCACTGGTTGGCGAAACGTTTCCTCAATAAAGATTTCCAAATGTTGCACAAGTGTCTCATTCTTCAACTAGTTAGTTTTCTCAAACATTTTCTTCACATCAGACAGAGCGACTAAGAAAAGTCTCAAATGAGAAATAAGTTCGTAAGTGATTTAAATTGCAGTTATTTCAAAGAAGAATTTAGATAAGGAGTCAGGAAAGGTGAGGAGGCGGTGTGTAAGGTGTCCAGCTCAGTGTCCTCAGGTCTCAATAGACTGGGAAATAATCTCTCGATCAAGGATAAGCCACAGTTCATTAATATTAATGGATGTGTAATGTTTTTGCGACTCACTGGTGAAACTTTTTTTAAACAGGTTTTAGCCTTCTATTCAATGAGATGTTTTTAGTAAGACTGGTGTTTAAAATTTTTGTTTACCTAGGACTATCGTAGTGTGCTAAGGCAAAAAGAAAACGGTGATCAGTAAACCCAAAAACCTATTAGTAAGGAACTAATGGGTCTTTGGGTTTACAAATGTTGCTAAGTTGTGCTGTTCAGAGGCTCCATATATTGAATGTTAAATACATGATTAGTCAAGTATTTTTCGTTCTGTTGTCTGTCAGTTAATATCATTCCCAGTGGGTATTCATTAGATATTCCCACAAGTAGGAGGAAGAGAGGAGAGGAACTGATATCAATGGTCAAGATGATCGCCTCTTCTTAGTTGTCAGCCTCCCCAACATAACTATCTGTAAACCAACTCGTCACAAAGTCCACGAACCCTGCTAATTTTCCTTTAAGCATAGTTAATAGTTCAGTCATCAACCCGGCAGCAGTCAACGAACGTAACTCTCAGCTCAGCTACCCAGTTCAGAAACAACTCGACCAACACAGCTGCCTCTCGACTCAAGTACTGTTCTATTTAGCCAGCTACCAACCCATTAATTCAAACCATCAACCTATTTTTAATCAGAACAGTTCAATCAGCGCACCGACTTCATTACATCCCTATTGAACGAGCTTCCAGCCAACTAATCCAGTTACAAGCATACCAACCCAGCTACAAGTCCAATCCAGCTCTCAGTCCACTTACTGAGATTCTAGCCATGTTACTGGTCCCCTCACCATCACCCAACTATGGTATCAGCCCACCTAGGTCCCAACCCACTATTGCAAATACCAACCAACATTGCCAGCTCTTGATCAGTCTAGATACCAGCGCATCAGTCCATCACTGTTTACATTATCTTAAGTAGACAAGTCCTTCAAACAGGGAGAATCTATTCCCCACAGAACGGAGAGAGTTCAAGCCTATCTCAAGCCAGTGTTAAAGCTATCACATTACTACATTAATCACGGTACCATGCCGCATTTGCCTGCTAATTTCAAGACTAGGTCGCCATGGGTTATACTCCGCCCTTCCACTCTGCTCTGTGGGGGTTGTTTATAATCACGTTGTTACTATTTCATGATTATTATATTCATGTGGCAGCGTTAAACCCATATAGGTTATACAACGCCTGGAGGAATGAGAAACATTCAGGTTCAATCCAAAGAACACTGGTCCAATTTCTTAGATCAAAAGGTTTTCACCGGCATCAATAAACCTTTCTGGAGAGGCAATATTTCGTGAATCAAGGAGAATTTATATTTAATGGGCTATTATAAAGGCCATGTGAGAGAAATACCACAAAGGTCCTACATATTAAAATCCTTTGGATTACCTGTACACACAATATCCAATTAAAATGAAATTCCAACTCAGCTGTCATCTTACTAGTCTAGGCACCAGCACACTAACTTCAATACCAGTTTGCTAAATCAGTTCAAGATCCATTTCCTGGCTCTCTAATTTAAATATTTACCAAACGTCACTGATACCAAGTTAATTTAGGTATCAATTAGGAGACGGGTGTCTGCAAGGCAACAGATGTATGGTTGACTGCCTTTCAATCCTCGTCTACCTGGAGGTTGTTCCGGGGGTCAACTCCCCTTGCGGCCCAGTCCTTGACCAGGCCTCCCAGTGGATCAGGGCCTAATCAACCAGGTTGTTACTGATGGCCGTTGGCAATCCAACGTACGAACCACAGCCTGGCACTCTAGCACTGCACAGTGTATCAGGGCTTAAAAATCTATGAAAACCATTAACAAAAGTTTATGGAACGAGTCAGTATGTACGAAACTTGCAGTCTGACCAGTTTCACAATCATGTGAATAATGTGCAAGACAGACATACAATACCGACAAGATGAAAGTTAAGACACTTGTGCAACATCTAGTTACCTTTATTGTAGACGTTTCGCCATCCAGTGGCTTTATCAATACAGATTCTTGGACATAATTAGAAAACAGAAGAACTATATACAAAAAATGAGGTAATCAGTCCCTCAACCTTGGAGGTGGTGTTTACAGCACCGTGGTTGTAGAGATTCTGAAGCACGGGTAAAGAGACTGGCGCTTATATAGGCGTCAGTGAATAGGGACGTATGGCAGACGAGAGCATAGTCACTGGTAGGCGGGATTCCCCAGTGGAAGTAGGTCCTACCCAAATCAATGGGTTAGTTGTAGAAGCCGTGCAGCAGGTCATGTAGATGTCCTCTGAACCAAGATTCCATGACGTTGCAGTGTCTGACAAGTTGTGCAAGACAGGTATACAGTTATATAGTTCTTCTGTCTTCTAATTATATCCAAGAATCTGTATTGATAAAGCCACTGGGTGGCGAAACGTCTACAATAAAGATAACCAGATGTTGCACATGTGTCTTAACTTTCATGTGAATAATACTGAATAATTTTACAAATTTCCTGTTGAAGACAGAGCTTGCTATATACAAGGGATTTATTTTCTGATGCCTTAAATTCTTTTCGATTCAAAAATTATTTGAATTAATGACATCGCTTCACACAAGTATGTTTAACTGGTTTGTATTTACACTAACAGTGTAAATACGAACCAGTTAAACATACTTGGTCTCATCATCTGCGATCCAATGAGGGAATACAAAGTAAACAATCTCACCATACCCCGGCCGGGATTGAACCCGCGGTCAGTCTCAAAACAATCTCATTAAGTACTGACTTTACACATATCTTACTCGTACGGCATGTGCTGCACGAGTCCTGTTCCCAGAAATCTGGTGAAGGTATTGCCCAAGTCTGGTCAGGTAATGGATGGAAAAAGAAAGATTAAAAAAAAAAAGGAGGGAGAGGGGGAGTGAAAGATAATAATAATAAGATACCGGATATATATTACAAGCAAATTTCCATAATTTGCTTGTAACAGATAGGTCAACTGTAGATATACATTCAGATATACTCCTGTTAACCCTGTTGAAGCCTAGTTCTTGGGCCGTTTGTGTATTCATGTGCTACCGTCTACAGGATGGGATATGGGGAGCACGTTAAACAAGCCACTTCGGTGCCAAAATATAATCTAATCAAAACACACTAATAAAAATATTCCCAATTATTTTCAGCACAAGACGCTAAAAGCACCATGACGACTTATGCAATATGATAGAAAAAAAATTCACGCTAAGCGCTAAACCAATGTGGGTCATTCACTGAGCGCGGGACAGACATGCCTCTTATTTGTACTCTATTTATACCCTAGGACATTATAATGATGGGGAAGCGCTAAATCAGTAGGATTATGCAGCGCCTGTGGCTGGGGGGTATGGAAGATATTCAGGCTTAACTCAGGGAATTGGAGCACAGATCCAATTCCCTGGATCAAGAGCCCCTCACCAGCATCAAGGAACCTCCCTTGAGGGGTATGTCCTAGGACAATGTAGGACTGCACATATACATCAACAATGACAAATATCTTTTCCTTAAACACCTTTCCTCAGACGGTAGCGTCTTAAAGTCAGAGACGAAAATGACCACAAAACTGTGGGGCCTTGAACCTCTTTCTGAATCATATCTATGATAAAAGGCTAATATTAAATCAAATAATTTTAAAAGGATTGCTTGTCTTTAATTTAATACCTTTAATCAATAAATATCTGCAGAAACGTGATTGGGGAATGTCTGTGTACCACTAAATTATTCATTGCTGGGTTCAGGCTCGTAGCTAGGAGTAGGCTTGTAGCTGGGAGTAGGCTTGTAGCTAGGAGTAGGCTTGTAGCTGGGAGTAGGCTTGTAGCTGGGCTGGTAGGCTGGGTACTGGGCTTCACCCTCATATTCCACTTGAGCCACGTAGCCTGAATCACCGTTCACAGTGTATGAAACTCTCTGCAGACGACCATCAGGAAGCAGCACGAAGTAGTTACCCTGAGTATTGTAGCCGTCACGGGATTCTTGATGTCCAAAGTCGTCACCTGAAGGGTCGTCCTTCACGGCATAGTTGAAGTCGTACGTAGGATGACCCTGTGAGTTGAGGCAAGGCATTTCATTATCACAAAATTGCTACAGATTGTGATTTTCGTATCATGTCATCCTAATCTTTATCCAACAATATAAATTAGAAAGAGCGATGCTGCTATCTGTAAAGATTTAATATGCTCCTTGTAGCAATAAAATGATCACAAGAAATAGAAGTACATTAGATATATTTACGACCGTACGGTTGGTGCGGGAGCCCCGTAAGAGGGAACTGGAAGGTTGTGTGAGGCAGGACTCTCCGCCGAGGCAACGGCCACAAGGAATGCCACCAAAACCTGCAAACCATGGAAACATTCGGTGCAAAATAAACTTAAAAGGCGAGCAAAGAATTGTTTACATTTTTAAACACTGATCACGTGCAAGTTGCTTTACAGTCTAATAAAATACCTTCAGGAACATGTTAATGACAGATCAAGTAGAGTTGAACTGATGTTCTCCAATACTCTCTGGTTATTTATATGCTGTAAACTCCACCCACATTGTGACGTCAGGAGCTGCACAGGGAAAGCAACATTTTTCCCCTCGTAAAAATAACTCAGACCTTACTAGTTGTGGCGATGATCCTGACTTTTTTAACTTCTCCTTTTTTCTTGGACTCCTTATTGGGAAATTAGGGTCAATTTCCACGACGAATAGTAATATATTATTATTAACCTTTATTTCTATTTGTACAAGGTATACAGACCATAGCTGACATCAATGATATACTACTATACAGAAAGCCCCTTGTTATGCTGAACATTTCGGGCAATTTTGTCTCCAGGATGCGACCCACACCAGTCTACTAACACCCAGGTACCTATTTTTACTGCTAGGTGAACAGGGACATCAGGAGTCTGAAGGAAACACGTCCTAATCTTTCAACCCGTACCGGGGATCGAAACACGCACCTCACTGTGTAAGTTGAGTGCGCTAGCAATCGAGCTACGGCAGAAGGCTGGAGGGACCACAGTGTGGTTGAACAAAGTTTTTAGCACAATATGGCACCTACAGGTCGTGCACAAACTCTACTGTTGGAAAATCAGATTTTGGTTTATCAACTTGAGGGAACCATAACCTGCACAACTAAGTTATACTTAACTTTTCTCTCTGACCTTGTGTAAGAAAGATAAAGTGACGCACATTTCACTGAAATTTGATCCAAATTAGGTATTCTCTCTTTTTTTAAATATCTTCGAGAAAAGTGTTGCCACATGAAAAAAGAAAAAAAAGGTAGCGAGGCCTACCTACAATTTTTTTATTTACATATATTAAACAAGATCCCATTTTTATATTACGAGAAGCTAAGAATGCTTGATAAAATGTTGAATGTGAAGAGAGGTGTTATAACCACTTTACACTTGACTGAAAGGTCGGGCTATTGTTGTACTGCACTGTTGTTGTACTGTGCTGTTGTTGTACTGCACTGTTGTTGTACTGTGCTGTTGTTGTACTGCACTGTTGTTGTACTGTGCTGTTGTTGTACTGCACTGTTGTTGTACTGTGCTGTTGTTGTACTGCACTGTTGTTGTACTGTGCTGTTGCTGTACTGTACTGTTGTTGTACTGTACTGTTGTTGTACTGTACTGCTGTTGTACTGTGCTGTTGTTGTACTGTTCTGTTGTTGTACTGTTCTGTTGTTGTACTGCACTGTTGTTGTACTGTACTGTTGTTGTACTGTGCTGTTGTTGTACTGTACTGTTGTTGTACTGTGCTGTTGTTGTACTGTACTGTTGTTGTACTGTACTGTTGTTGTACTGCACTGTTGTTGTACTGTGCTGTTGTTGTACTGTTCTGTTGTTGTACTGAGCTCTTGTTGTACTGTGCTGTTGTTGTACTGTGCTGTTGTTGTACTGAGCTGTTGTTGTACTGTACTGTTGTTGTACTGCACTGTTGTTGTACTGTGCTGTTGTTGTACTGTACTGTTGTTGTACTGTACTGTTGTTGTACTGTACTGTTGTTGTACTGTACTGTTGTTGTACTGCACTGTTGTTGTACTGTGCTGTTGCTGTACTGTACTGTTGTTGTACTGTACTGTTGTTGTACTGTGCTGTTGTTGTACTGTGCTGTTGTTGTACTGTACTGTTGTTGTACTGTGCTGTTGTTGTACTGTGCTGTTGTTGTACTGTACTGTTGTTGTACTGTGCTGTTGTTGTACTGTACTGTTGTTGTACTGTACTGTTGTTGTACTGTACTGTTGTTGTACTGTGCTGTTGTTGTACTGTGCTGTTGTTGTACTGTACTGTTGTTGTACTGTACTGTTGTTGTACTGTGCTGTTGCTGTACTGTACTGTTGTTGTACTGTGCTGTTGTTGTACTGTGCTGTTGTTGTACTGTGCTGTTGTTGTACTGTTGTTGTACTGTGCTGTTGTTGTACTGTGCTGTTGTTGTACTGTGCTGTTGTTGTACTGTACTGTTGTTGTACTGTGCTGTTGTTGTACTGTGCTGTTGTTGTACTGTGCTGTTGTTGTACTGTGCTGTTGTTGTACTGTACTGTTGTTGTACTGTACTGTTGTACTGTACTGTTGTTGTACTGTACTGTTGTTGTACTGTGCTGTTGTTGTACTGTACTGTTGTTGTACTGTACTGTTGTTGTACTGTACTGTTGTTGTACTGTACTGTTGTTGTACTGTACTGTTGTTGTACTGTACTGTTGTTGTACTGTACTGTTGTTGTACTGTACTGTTGTTGTACTGTGCTGTTGTTGTACTGTGCTGTTGTTGTACTGTGCTGTTGTTGTACTGTGCTGTTGTTGTACTGTACTGTTGTTGTACTGTGCTGTTGTTGTACTGTGCTGTTGTTGTACTGTACTGTTGTTGTACTGTACTGTTGTTGTACTGTTGTTGTACTGTACTGTTGTTGTACTGTACTGTTGTTGTACTGTGCTGTTGCTGTACTGTACTGTTGTTGTACTGTACTGTTGTTGTACTGTGCTGTTGTTGTACTGTGCTGTTGTTGTACTGTACTGTTGTTGTACTGTGCTGTTGTTGTACTGTGCTGTTGTTGTACTGTACTGTTGTTGTACTGTGCTGTTGTTGTACTGTACTGTTGCTGTACTGTACTGTTGTTGTACTGTACTGTTGTTGTACTGTACTGTTGTTGTACTGTACTGTTGCTGTACTGTACTGTTGTTGTACTGTACTGTTGTTGTACTGTACTGTTGTTGTACTGTACTGTTGTTGTACTGTACTGTTGTTGTACTGTACTGTTGCTGTGCTGTGCTGTTTTTGTACTGTACTGTTGCTGTACTGTACTGTTGTTGTACTGTACTGTTGTTGTACTGTACTGTTGTTGTACTGTACTGTACTGTTGCTGTACTGTACTGTTGTTGTACTGTACTGTACTGTTGTTGTACTGTACTGTACTGTTGTTGTACTGTACTGTTGTTGTACTGTACTGTTGTTGTACTGTACTGTTGCTGTACTGTACTGTTGCTGTACTGTACTGTTGCTGTACTGTACTGTTGTTGTACTGTACTGTTGCTGTACTGTACTGTTGCTGTACTGTACTGTTGCTGTACTGTACTGTTGCTGTACTGTACTGTTGCTGTACTGTACTGTTGTTGTACTGTACTGTTGTTGTACTGTACTGTTGCTGTACTGTACTGTTGTTGTACTGTGCTGTTGTTGTACTGTACTGTTGTTGTACTGTACTGTTGTTGTACTGTACTGTTGTTGTACTGTACTGTTGTTGTACTGTGCTGTTGTTGTACTGTACTGTTGTTGTACTGTACTGTTGTTGTACTGTACTGTTGTTGTACTGTACTGTTGTTGTACTGTGCTGTTGTTGTACTGTACTGTTGTTGTACTGTACTGTTGTTGTACTGTACTGTTGTTGTACTGTACTGTTGTTGTACTGTGCTGTTGTTGTACTGTACTGTTGTTGTACTGTACTGTTGTTGTACTGTACTGTTGTTGTACTGTACTGTTGTTGTACTGTGCTGTTGTTGTACTGTACTGTTGTTGTACTGTACTGTTGTTGTACTGTACTGTTGTTGTACTGTGCTGTTGTTGTACTGTGCTGTTGTTGTACTGTACTGTTGTACTGTACTGTTGTTGTACTGTACTGTTGTACTATACTGTTGTTGTACTGTACTGTTGTTGTACTGTACTGTTGTTGTACTCTACTGTTGTTGCACTGTACTGTTGTTGTACTGTACTGTTGTTGTACTGTACTGTTGTTGTACTGTACTGTTGTTGTACTGTACTGTTGTTGTACTGTACTGTTGTTGTACTGTACTGTTGTTGTACTGTACTGTTGTTGTACTGTACTGTTGTTGTACTGAACTGTTGTTGTACTGTACTGTTGTTGTACCGTACTGTTGTTGTACTGTGCTGTTGTTGTATTGTACTGTTGTTGTATTGAACTGTTGTTGTACTGTACTGTTGTTGTACTCTACTGTTGTTGTAGTGTACTGTTGTTGTAGTGTACTGTTGTTGTACTGTACTGTTGCTGTACTGTACTGTTGTTGTACTGTACTGTTGCTGTATTGTACTCTTGTTGTGCTGTACTGTTGTTGTACTGTACTGTACTGTTGTTGTACTGTACTGTTGTTGTACTGTACTGTTGTTGTACTGTACTGTTGTTGTACTGTGCTGTTGTTGTACTGTACTGTTGTTGTACTGTACTGTTGTTGTACTGTACTGTTGTTGTACTGTACTGTTGTTGTACTGTACTGTACTGTTGTTGTACTGTACTGTACTGTTGTTGTACTGTACTGTTGTTGTACTGTACTGTTGTTGTATTGTACTGTTGTTGTGCTGTACTGTTGTTGTACTGTACTGTACTGTTGTTGTACTGTACTGTTGTTGTACTGTACTGTTGTTGTACTGTACTGTTGTTGTACTGTACTGTTGTTGTACTGTACTGTTGTTTTACTGTACTGTTGTTGTACTGTACTGTTGTTGTACTGTTCTGTTGTTGTACTGTACTGTTGTTGTTCTGTACTGTTGCTGTACTGTGCTGTTGTTGTACTGTACTGTTGTTGTACTGTTCTGTTGTTGTACTGTACTGTTGCTGTACTGTACTGTTGCTGTACTGTACTGTTGCTGTACTGTGCTGTTGTTGTACTGTACTGTTGTTGTACTGTTCTGTTGTTGTACTGTACTGTTGTTGTACTGTACTGTTGTACTGTACTGTTGCTGTACTGTACTGTTGTTGTACTGTACTGTTGCTGTACTGTACTGTTGTTGCACTGTACTGTTGTTGTACTGTACTGTTGCTGTACTGTACTGTTGTTGTACTGTACTGTTGTTGTACTGTACTGTTGCTGTACTGTACTGTTGTTGTACTGTACTGTTGTTGTACTGTACTGTTGTTGTACTGTACTGTTGTTGTACTGTACTGTTGCTGTACTGTACTGTTGTTGTACTGTACTGTTGTTGTACTGTACTGTTGCTGTACTGTACTGTTGCTGTACTGTACTGTTGTACTGTACTGTTGTTGTACTGTACTGTTGCTGTACTGTGCTGTTGTTGTACTGTACTGTTGCTGTACTGTGCTGTTGTTGTACTGTACTGTTGTTGTACTGTACTGTTGTTGTACTGTACTGTTGCTGTACTGTACTGTTGTTGTACTGTACTGTTGTTGTACTGTACTGTTGTTGTACTGTACTGTTGTACTGTACTGTTGTTGTACTGTACTGTTGTTGTACTGTTCTGTTGTTGTACTGTACTGTTGCTCTACTGTGCTGTTGCTGTACTGTACTGTTACTGTACTGTACTGTTACTGTACTGTACTGTTACTGTACTGTACTGTTACTGTACTGTACTGTTACTGTACTGTACTGTTACTGTACTGTACTGTTACTGTACTGTACTGTTACTGTACTGTTACTGTACTGTACTGTTACTATACTGTACTGTTACTGTACTGTACTGTTACTGTACTGTACTGTTACTGTACTGTACTGTTACTGTACTGTACTGTTGTTGTACTGTACTCTTGCTGTACTGTACTGTTGCTGTTCTGTACTGTTGCTGTACTGTACTGTTGTTGTACTGTACTGTTGTTGTACTGTACTATTGCTGTACTCTACTGTTGCTGTTCTGTACTGTTGCTGTACTGTGCTGTTGTTGCACTGTGCTGTTGTTATACTGTACTGTTGCTGTACTGTACTGTTGTTGTGCTGTACTGTTTCTGTACTGTACTGTTGCTGTACTGTACTGTTGCTGTACTGTACTGTTGCTGTACTGTACTGTTGCTGTACTGTACTGTTGCTGTACTGTACTGTTGCTGTACTGTACTGTTGCTGTACTGTACTGTTGCTGTACTGTACTGTTGCTGTACTGTACTGTTGCTGTACTGTACTGTTGCTGTGCTGTACTGTTTCTGTACTGTACTGTTGCTGTACTGTTTCTGTACTGTACTGTTGTTGTACTGTACTGCATCAATTCTGTAGTTAAGAACAGTTTCCCCATTCACCAGTATTTTCTCCATTTTTACCAGTCTATTTTTTTAAACTTAGTAAGTTTATTCAGGTATACATGAATACAGTTACATAGAGTATCATACATAACAGCATATGTGTAGAGAACCTGGGATAACACAAAAAAGTCAGAGTGACTTATTTCCATTGGGGTCCTTTTAATACCTTATTATTATAATACTAGAAAGGAGATTGTATATATACTGGTAGAATTACCGACAATATGTAAAGTAAAAGGACACAAGTGCAGCTAATGAGACATTTTTATTATGGCAACGTTTCGCTCTCCAGGAGCTTTGTCAAGCCGTTACAAACAGTACATGGACACAGAGGGTATATATAGGCTCAGAGTGAGGTGCAGTACTAGTGGTAGTGGTAGTAGTAGTGATGTAAGTTGTAGTAGTAGTAGTAGTAATACAATATGGTAGAACAATTAACTTTCACATGAGTAAAAGAATATAAAAGCTTTTAAGTTACCCAAGTAATAGTTTTTATATCCTGCTACTCATGTGCAAGTTCATTGTTCTACCATATTGTATTACTACTACTACTACAATTTGTATCACTAATACTACAACTTGTATCACTACTACTACTACTACTACCACTAGTATTACACTTCACTCTAAGCCTATATATGCCCTCTGTGTCCATGGGCTGTTTGTAACAGCTTGATAAAGCTCCTGGAGAGTGAAACGTTGCTACAATAAAATGGAGGGCCTGTAGTTAGTAAGAAGAGCCTTCAAGAGTGGAGGGTGAGTATTGGCTTCTTGAATCAATAACCGAGACACCTTTTTTCCTCCCAGTTCTGAGAGGCTTTGTAACCTTAAATAGCATACAGCTTCCTCATTAAAATAAGTAAAAACAATTCCAGATCTGTGATTCTGCAGACACAAAATCAGTACCATGTCTAGAACAAATTTTTGGCAAACTTAGAAACTTGATAACATACATGAACGATGATTCAGTCATATATTTTTCTGTTAAAGTTTATGGCATATTATCCGTACGAAAGCAAGAGGTTTGGTAAGATTCGTCAGGAAACAGGACAATTGTTTCCTGACCCGCCACTGGAGCTTTTGGTCATCCGAGACCTTCCACTGACTTACCCGTCCACTCTTAAAATTAAAATATAATATAAGTATCAGACCAAACTGGTTTCCAACAAATCTCTGTGTTTAAGAGGAAGCCTGCTAGCATATAAATTACTATTGATACTATTGAACTGTGGACGATGAGGTGAAGGAAGAGAAGGAAAAGTAGGAGGATGAGAAGGTCTATATGATGGTCACACGTCGGGGTCAACTGTGCGCGATATTTCTGTAAGTGTAAAATGGGTTGCCTTCAATGTATTGCTACTGACGTCACACTGTGGGTGGAGTCTCGAGTATATAAACAACGAGAGTGCATCAATGAACATCAATT
This sequence comes from Cherax quadricarinatus, assembly GCF_038502225.1. NCBI lineage: Eukaryota > Metazoa > Arthropoda > Malacostraca > Decapoda > Parastacidae > Cherax > Cherax quadricarinatus. The sequence continues at coordinate 14,149,928 of NC_091363.1, read as the reverse complement.
GAACTCTACTTCATATACCAATAACATGCTACTTAAGGTAATTTGTTGGATTGAACAAAAATATTTGATAAACGCATGTGAGCAATCTAAAAAATTCTTCATCCTTTCTTTGATGTTTATTTTGGAATATATTGCAATGATTTTCAGAGCTTCATAGTGGCAGCCTTCGTGGCCGTTGCCTTGGCCGAGTCTCCCCCGTCTTACAGCCCTCCATCTCCTCCTTACAGCCATCCTGCTCCGTCTTACGGAGTCCCCATCCATACTGTAGGTTTATACCTGTATGTTGCATAAAAAATATAATAGGACAAGTGTTGTCGACTAACGTCCATATCTTGTGATAAATGTCATTTCATAAACATTTTTGTGACGAGAGCGCCACTCTATGTTCAGAATTTTATGAAACTGACTAGATTAGCAGCATGTGAAAATCTAGTGTAATTTTTTGGGAGAATGAAAAGCTTTACCTTTGCTTCCAGGGTCATCCCAAATATGACTTCAACTATGCCGTGAAGGACGACCCATCAGGTAACGACTTTGGACATCAAGAATCCCGTGACGGCTACAATACTCAGGGGAACTACTACGTGCTGCTTCCTGATGGTCGTCTGCAGAGAGTTTCATACACTGTGAACGGTGACTCAGGCTACGTGGCTCAAGTGGAATATGTGGGTGAAGCCCAGTACCCAGCCTACCAGCCCAGTTACAAACCAACTCCTAGCTACAAGCCAACACCCATCTACAAGCCTGATCCCAGTTATGCTTAATTTATTGAAACACTGATAATCTCTTATGGTCTATTTATATAAATACAAATATAATGTAATAAATTCAATAAATATCTTTAAAGTTTACCTAAATGTAATGATTCGGGAAGAAGTCCAAGAATAATATTTTCTTGGCTTTTGTCTCCATGAACCTACCAGCGCCACTTGATGAAATGTCAGGTTTGATACAGTAAAGACTTCTGTAAATTTACATGTGTAGGCTCATGATATCCATTTGCAATACATACATATGCTGCAGCGCCAGGGAACAGGGCAACGCCATAAGGTTTATACTACCAATAGAGACCACATCTAGCTAATACAATATCTCCCATTTTTTCAAAAAATACAACGCATATGTCGCAGTGGTAACCATAAGACCTTACGTGACTCTAGGAGGCAGAGGGTAACAAGATACTCTGTGGGATGTGATCGAGGCTACACTGGGGAGATAACTGGAGGCTTGCCTATTGTTTAACGGAAGCATAAATATGCCTGTAGAAAAGACCACATTAGTAACTCGTGTGCTGAACCACAGCGCACACTCACACTTGACGGAGTAAGGCAAAGCCAAGCTTCAGTACCAGGAGAACGATAAGGTTAAACACAGATGCCTCTAATCATCCACAATAAAACTTAGAAACCCAATAATATAAAATAGTGAGTTGTTCACTTTGGTAGACTATATACAGTGCCTCAAACTTAACCCTGACGTAATTGATGCCTGTACAGAGGACTTCACTGGTAATAGTATCTTTCACCATACATTCATCTTTTGTAAACCAAAAGGAAATGATGCAGCATACGAAGAACAACAGTCATCCAGCTCCCCGGCGGTGGGCCGCATGTCCAGAATGCTGCAGGCATTTTCCCTCTGGATCGCAACACAATCCCTGAAAGAGGAAGCTGGCCGCCCTGTGGTCCTTGGTTTCTATGATGAGTTTTTCACCCAACTCTTCGAGGAACTTAAGAGCACACTTGCCCCAAAGACAGCAATGTTCAATTAAAGATTATTACAAGAAATTATGTTATGTAGTTAAACACTCCTAATTCGTATTTACATAAACCATTAGTGAATATCAGTATCACCAAGCAAAAGATAGATGAGGCAGGCTTGTTGCCTGCCTCATCTGAGCGCCTGCAGCACGTAGCAGTGTCCCTGAACTTCTACCATAAAGGAGGACCCGGAGAGTCTTCCTTTACGGCGTAATTACTTGGGATGACTCTGGCAGCTAAGGTAAAGCAAATCATAAATATATATTGTCACTTAGATATACCCTTAAACCTTTACAAAATTTCCTCAATTAAAAAGTAGGAGTCAAATTCTAAGAAAGTACTGAAATCGAATTATTTATAAAATGTCAATTGGAGCTGCAGCTCTATAGGATGGAGCTGGAAGACTATATGAGAACATTTTAGCTTGAGGCAATGACCACAAGAAACAATAAAGTGTAAGCCATGGAAATACGGAAAGTCTCTAAATTACTTTCAACTGTTAAGAGATAATTCATGTTCGCTCACTGGTATCACAGATTTGTTTTTCAGTCCCATAAAGTAACCTGAACATTTTATTGGTAGATCAAGTAGAGTTAAACTGATCTTATTTAATACTCGCTATTAATATATCGGAGACCAAGTTATGATGTCAGTAGCATTACAGGGGAAAAGAATAAAAAAATAGCACATTACTGACAGAAGAGCTTCGATCATCATAACCATTATTTTCTATCTCTCACTTGACTGGTCCTCTGCCATCAATCCTCTTTGTCATCTAACTCCCCATCCCTTCGCGGGAGTCGTTCACCTCTAATCCCTATATAATCTTCCTAATTCTCGCCCTCTCACTCTTCTAGATCTTTTTCCTCTTCCTTCTCCCTGCTTCTATTTCTCTTCCTAATGTTCGTTCTGATCCAAATACACTTGTGAAATAAGCAATGAACCCTGTTAGTATTTCCATTGTGGCAGTATACATCTTCAGCAATATTTCGCTCAAGCAATTAGCAGAGTATACCGTTACTTTTAAGTATATCAAGGAGTTCGGGGACTGGTTGATCCCAGCAGTCACTAAGTACATTAATGTGACCTGGACGATTATTTTATGAGCTCCTATCCAGGCATGTTAAGTTCTAAAACCAACGGGACCATAGAACTCTTAGGAATGAGACTTATTTTAGATCCAAGGAGGGGAGGGGGAAGTTCAGTCCCTTGGATCAAGAGTTCCTCACAGGCATCAAGAGGAGAGACGAGTGTTGTGAACAAAGATAATTATATTTAGTGCAAAGAATCACAGTCTTCAATTTTGATAAAGTTTTAGATTAGGAAATAAAAAAAAAAATTGCAAGCGTAAGGGGAAAGTATTTAAGAAACACTTTCACTGGAACTGGAAGGTTATGTCCTCTAAAGTCGCACGTGAACTGCCATGTAATGGTGTGAAGATGGTGGCAGCGATGAACTCACCTGCCAGGCTCTGTTGGGGTATTGAGACCAAGGCAGCACCTCACCAGGCTCTGTTGGGGTGTTGAGACCAAGGCAACACCTCACCAGGCTCTGTTGGGGTGCTGATGAGACCAAGGCTGCACCTCGCCAGGCTCTGTTGGGGTGTTGATGGGGCCAAGGCTGCACCTCGCCAGGCTCTGTTGGGGTGTTGAGACCAAGGCTGCACCTCGCCAGGCTCTGTTGGGGTGCTGATGAGACCAAGGCTGCACCTCGCCAGGCTCTGTTGGGGTGTTGATGGGACCAAGGCTGCACCTCGCCAGGCTCTGTTAGTGTGTTGGGACCAAGGCTGCACCTCGCCAGGCTCTGTTGGGGTGTGTTGATGAGACCAAGGCTGCACCTCGCCAGGCTCTGTTGGGGGTGTTGACGAGACCAAGGCAGCACCTCGCCAGGCTCTGTTGGAGACCAAGGCTGCACCTCGCCAGGCTCTGTTGGGGTGCTGATGAGACCAAGGCAGCACCTCGCGAGGCTCTGTTGGGGGTGTTGACGAGACCATGGCAGCACCTCGCCAGGCTCTGTTGGGGTGCTGATGAGACCATGGCAGCACCTCGCCAGGCTCTGTTGGGGTGCTGATGAGACCAAGGCAGCACCTCGCCAGGCTCTGTTGGGGGTGTTGACGAGACGAAGGCAGCACCTCACCAGGCTCTGTTGGGGGTGTTGATGAGACCATGGCAGCACCTCACCAGGCTCTGTTGGGGGTGTTGACGAGACCAAGGCAGCACCTCACCAGGCTCTGTTGGAGGTGTTGACGAGACCAAGGCAGCACCTCGCCAGGCTCTGTTGGGGGTGTTGACGAGACCAAGGCAGCACCTCGCCAGGCTCTGTTGGGGGTGTTGGCGAGGCCTAGGCAGCACCTCGCCCGGCTCTGTTGGGGGTGTTGACGAGACCAAGGCAGCACCTCGCCAGGCTCTGTTGGGGGTGTTGACGAGACCATGGCAGCACCTCACCAGGCTCTGTTGGGGGTGTTGACGAGACCAAGGCAGCACCTCACCAGGCTCTGTTGGAGGTGTTGACGAGACCAAGGCAGCACCTCGCCAGGCTCTGTTGGGGGTGTTGACGAGACCAAGGCAGCACCTCGCCAGGCTCTGTTGGGGGTGTTGACGAGACCATGGCAGCACCTCGCCAGGCTCTGTTGGGGGTGTTGACGAGACCAAGGCAGCACCTCACCAGGCTCTGTTGGAGGTGTTGACGAGACCAAGGCAGCATCTCACCAGGCTCTGCTGGGGGTGTTGACGAGACCAAGGCAGCATCTCACCAGGCTCTGTTGGAGGTGTTGACGAGACCAAGGCAGCACCTCGCCAGGCTCTGTTGGGGGTGTTGACGAGACTCAACATACCTGAAACACTGCACATTCTCAGTTCTTTAAATGCAACACAGACTTTTATAAATGTGCAATACGGGATATATACATAAGTTTTTTGTATATTCTAACGTGAGCTTTCTTTGTTCTCTCTTTTAGATATTAAAACTTTCTTGACTGGTGGGCTACAAGTGAAATACAATGTTAATTATAATTTGTGTAAATATTTCATCAGCTGGTAATAAAATATTCGTTTGTCAAAATCCCCTTCATTCCTACATTAGCTGTTACGATTTTTTTCAAATCATCTGTAAAGACGTTCAGAAAACATTCCGATCAGATATATTTTTTTTATGAATCTCTTTCAACATTAAATTCTCGTTTTGACATTTGCAATTAATAGCTTCATAATGATCATTTTTCTATGCTAGGACCTGCCTAGCAGCCAGCAGTAACAGCCTGGTTGATCAGGCTCTGATCCACCAGGAGGCCTAGTCACAGTCCGGACCGCGGGGGCGTTGACCCCCGGAACTCTCTCCAGGTAAAAACTCCAGGTAGTAAGGCAGTTGACCTGCTGCAGTGCTCTCCCATTAACATGTTATTTTGTTTTGACCAAGCAGCGCTTATTTTCTTCCACTAGAGAATACGTGGAGGGTGTTCCGGGGGTCAACTCCCCTGCGGCCCGGTCCATGACCAGGGTCATGGACCAATGGCAGTAGAGTTGGAGTCCTCTAGACACTCATCTAGAGAATCACCCTCTTAATTAACAGTCCTGTCCAAAGAGGTAATTTTCACATAACTAAATATGAGATGACTGGTATAAAGTGTGGATTTGATTGACGAGGAGGTTAAGTATAATCAATCAGGTAGAGCACTTTACGACAGACCACTTTCTTTTGTTATGAGCCGTATACAGTACTAAACAGCTGTGGTACGCTACCGGATACGGACACGTCACACACCCTGGTCCACTAAACCTTCACTTACCTACCTACCTACCTACCTACTACTACTACTACTACTACTACTACTACTACTACTACTCCACAGGCTTTCAGTCATCTGTGTTTTCCTCTCCACTTTATCTAAGATTGTAAAAAAACGGGCAAGACGTATCCTTGGCAGAAACATCAACAATTCTACTCTAGATTGGCTTACCAGATACATGATGCTAGCAGTCAGCTGCGTGTATTCAACGTATTTGCTATTATTACTAACAATTAACTCAGGATAGCTACAAACTCTTCAGCCTTTATCATAGATTAAGTCAGTAACAAGTTACTACGGCAGGAGTATATGTCATACCTTGTGAGGCTGTGACAAGAAGGTCGAAGATGAAACGGCAAGGATCCTCCAGCTGAAAATTCATGAAAAAAACGTTTGCAGCTTGACTATCGAAAAACGCATTGTAAACAACAAACAACGAGGACCATCTCATGAGATAGAATGATGCTTTACTAGTCACCAACGAATTATCCTAAGCAAACATAAATGCTTAGAAGCCTCCCTTACAGCAATCTCAGATTATCTCGCAGAAATATCCCAGCTTCAAAGTTTCTAAACACTGAGCCAATAGAGTGTTACAAAGCTTGACACTATCAGCTGACACCTTCCCACGAGCATTAACTACTCTCGACCGTACCTTGTTTCACATGAAGTCATTCTACTACATATAGCTGTCCATTAGCTGTGTCTGCATTAAGAATAAATGGCCTATATATCGCAACTGTATGGATTTTCTTCCACACCTCTTGGTATAAATAGTTTTCTCGCTGGGTAGTATACCATGTTGATGAGTGACTACACTGTGTCTGTTTACTGTGTCGATACCACTGTGTTGGTAACACTGTGTCGGAACCACTGTGTTGGCTTCAGTGAATCGGAGTAATTTAGGGTTCCAAAGGTTGTCTCAACCGCTCATTTGTACTTCAGGGAGCAGTGTAGCGTGTTACTGTGGTCGTCTGTGAGTGTCAGAAAATTTTGAGATAATAGTGATAAGTGTTCCTTTAACAGTGGATATGAAAACAGTATAAAATATCGACATTTAGGTAACTATACTGAACCGTTAACGTTACACACACATCACTTATTTATCCTTGAACAGTAACAGTACTTTGAAGGGGATGGGAAAAAAGAAGGAAGGAAGGGGGGGGGGTGCCGAGATGCTTGTCAGTGATTCATCATCCAAGCAACTGGAGTCACCCTTCCCATTTTTGGATCAGAAATGATTGCCAACCGTTCCTTAACGGGTTTAGCGCTTCCCCACAAGTGTAATAATGTGATGGATACCTAGGTACTTAGCTTATTTCCGTGAAAGTGATAAGATTGCGCAATGAGTGGAATATCCCGAATAAGGATGTAAGTTTACTGTTAAAAGCGTCATGGGTGTCTCCGTCAGCGTCCCTGGCAGGTCCTGACTCCACGGCTACACCTTCCTTCTGGATAAGGTGAGCCTCGCCTCTTACTACTCTACCGTCTAGATCAGGGGTACGATTACAGACCCCCCCAATGGATTACTCAATATACCCCCATAATCTCTTCAGCAGGTTGCTGAAGTCAACATTATCATCATCATCATCATCATTATCATCATCAAACCATACCATCGCGGGTTCTAACCCCGCCCGTGGTATGGTTTGTTTGCAATCATGTTATTACGATTTCGTGAGTCATTATCAACATCAACAGTCCAATTGGGTACCAATATAACTTCAAAAGATATCAATAGCTTGGTTTTACTTAACATATGGATAGCTAGGAACAGAACGGTGATATTTTTTAATGATCTAGCAACTTTTATTATTAAAATTGTTTAAAAATTGTCCCATACCCCTATTATTTGGTTCCCATACCCCCAAGGGGTATGGATACCCCTGGTTAAGAGCCACTGGTCAAGAACAACTTTTTGATGTGTTGGATATAATGGATTAAAATCCCATTTATGAGATTTTTGAATCATTCAGAGAGTGTTTCGTGATAATGAAGCGTTATGATAAGCTGGAAATGAAAAGTAAGATGTGGTATGTATATAAAAAATAACTACATTTGCAGGTACGTGTGGCTTATGACTCCTCGAGGTATACTTACCCGCTGCTAGCCAGGTAAGTGTATGCATATCACTTGTTTGTAACGTGTCCTTTGGCCATGTGTGTTGCTAGTATCTACCTTCATTCATAGCAGCAAGGAATAAGGAAGGTCCTCTAGATATTCCACATCACGACGACAGGATTTGTCTTCGTTCACTTTGGTGCAGAATTAAACCCGTTTTCACTAGCCTATGTGAAGCAAGACGACTTCACTAGCCTATGTGAAGCAAGACGACTTCACTAGCCTATGTGAAGCAAGACGACTTCACTAGCCTATGTGAAGCAAGACGACTTCACTAGCCTATGTGAAGCAAGACGACTTCACTAGCCTATGTGAAGCAACCCGTTTTCACTAGCCTATGTGAAGCAGCCCGTTTTCACTAGCCTATGTGAAGCAGCCCGTTTTCACTAGCCTATGTGAAGCAGCCCGTTTTCACTAGCCTATGTGAAGCAAGACGACTTTTGTGTTCTGGAACGATTCTTTTCCTGGGTTAGTGTTATTGCTAATTATTCCTTTTTGTGATAGGTAGAATGAAGTTTTTTTTTGTGTTAGTGGGGCATGAATTTATATTTGTGTATGTTTTTGTGCCAGGAATTGTTCGTTTGTTTTACGTGGTTGAGTAGGAATAACCTTCGTTTTTAATTCGGTGACCATGACTGCTTGAATGGATTTCATTTTCCGTATCAAGAAAGGCATCGTTTTCCCTATTTCTCTGGTAAAAGCGCAAGAATTATTCCATCTTTTCTTGCTAGAAGACTATGAAATACCTACCAATATTCTGTAATATGTATATATGTTGGTAGAATTACCGACAATATGTAAGGTAAAAGGACACAAGTGCAACTAATGCGATATTTTATTGTGGCAACGTTTCGTTCTCCAGGAACTTTGTCAAGCAGTAACGGCTTAACAAAGCTCCTGGAGACCGAAACGTTGCCATAATAAAATGTCACATTAGTTGCACCTGTGTCCTTTTACTTTAATATCACTAAATGAGCACAAAATTCCTCTAATATTTTAGATTTTTCTTTTCGGATATTCTGACGTCCTGTGATAAAGAAAAGTATTTTTGTCATATCGAAGTATGAAGGGAATGATACCTTGTGTTGTCGTTCCAAGGTAGCACAGCTCTGTCTTACGGTTATAGGTTGTAAATGATACCTACAGGATGTGGAAAGTCAGTTATGTACACCTCAGAACAGTTACACTGGTTTATAGCGAAATTGTTTCCAAAATAAAACGAGTCGTTAAAATTACAAATGCCTATGAAGAGTTGAGGTCGGTTGTCATCTTTGACCTAAGAAGGCAGAAGTGTAAACTGTTCCTGGGTAAAGACTTTTAATTAAAACCCATAAGACGTAATTCTTTTGAAAGTTAGGTACCATTTTAAAAGTTAGGTACCATTTTAAAAGTTAGGTACCATTTTAAAAGTTAGGTACCATTTTAAAAGTTGGGAATCATTTTAAAAATTACGTACTATTTTAAAAATTACGTACCATTTTTAAAAGTTAGGTACCATTTTAAAAGATAGGTACCATTTTAAAAGTTGGGTACCATTTTTAAAAGTTAGGTACCATTTTAAAAGTTAGGTACCATTTTAAAAGTTAGGTACCATTTTAAAAGTTAGGTACCATTTTAAAAGTTAGGTACCATTTTTAAAAGTTAGGTACCATTTTAAAAGATAGGTACCATTTTAAAAGTTAGGTACCATTTTTAAAAGTTAGGTACCATTTTAAAAGTTAGGTACCATTTTTAAAAGTTAGGTACCATTTTTAAAAGTTAGGTACCATTTAAAAAGTTAGGTACCATTTAAAAAGTTAGGTACCATTTTAAATGTTAGGTGCCATTTTAAAAGTTAGGTACCATTTTTAAAAGTTAGGTACCATTTTAAAAGTTAGGTACCATTTTAAAAGTTAGGTATCATTTTAAAAGTTAGGTACCATTTTAAAAGTTAGGTACCATTTTAAAAGTTAGGTACCATTTTTAAAAGTTAGGTACCATTTTAAAAGTTAGGTACCATTTTTAAAAGTTGGGAACCATTTTAAAAGTTGGGAACCATTTTAAAAGTTGGGAACCATTTTAAAAGTTAGGTACCATTTTAAAAGTTAGGTACCATTTTAAAAGTTAGGTACCATTTTAAAAGTTAGGTACCATTTTAAAAGTTAGGTACCATTTTAAAAGTTAGGTACCATTTTAAAAGTTGGGAACCATTTTAAAAATTACGTACCATTTTAAAAATTACGTTCCATTTTTAAAAGTTAGGTACCATTTTAAAAGATAGGTACCATTTTAAAAGTTAGGTACCATTTTAAAAGTTAGGTACCATTTTAAAAGTTAGGTACCATTTTAAAAGTTAGGTACCATTTTTAAAAGTTAGGTACCATTTTAAAAGTTAGGTACCATTTTTAAAAGTTAGGTACCATTTTAAAAGTTAGGTACCATTTTAAAAGTTAGGTACCATTTTAAAAGTTAGGTACCATTTTAAAAGTTAGATACCATTTTTAAAAGTTAGGTACCATTTTAAAAGTTAGGTACCATTTTTAAAAGTTAGGTACCATTTTAAAAGTTAGGTACCATTTTTAAAAGTTAGGTACCATTTTAAAAGTTGGGAACCATTTTAAAAGTTGGGAACCATTTTAAAAGTTAGGTACCATTTTAAAAGTTAGGTACCATTTTAAAAGTTAGGTACCATTTTTAAAAGTTAGGTACCATTTTAAAAGTTAGGTACCATTTTTAAAAGTTAGGTACCATTTTAAAAGTTGGGAACCATTTTAAAAGTTGGGAACCATTTTAAAAGTTAGGTACCATTTTAAAAGCTAGGTACCATTTTAAAAGTTAGGTACCATTTTAAAAGTTAGGTACCATTTTAAAAGTTAGGTACCATTTTAAAAGTTAGGTACCATTTTAAAAGTTAGGTACCATTTTAAAAGTTAGGTACCATTTTAAAAGTTAGGTACCATTTTAAAAGTTAGGTACCATTTTAAAAATTACGTACCATTTTAAAAGTTAGGTACCATTTTAAAAGGTACCATTTTAAAAGTTAGGTACCATTTTAAAAGTTAGGTACCATTTTAAAAGTTAGGTACCATTTTAAAAGTTAGGTACCATTTTAAAAGTTAGGTACCTTTTAAAAATTACGTACCATTTTAAAAGTTAGGTACCATTTTAAAAGTTACGTACCATTTTAAAAGTTAGGTACCATTTTAAAAGTTAGGTACCATTTTAAAAGTTAGGTACCATTTTAAAAGTTAGGTACCATTTTAAAAGTTAGGTACCTTTTAAAAATTACGTACCATTTTAAAAGTTAGGTACCATTTTAAAAGTTACGTACCATTTTAAAAGTTAGGTACCATTTTAAAAGTTAGGTACCATTTTAAAAGTTAGGTACCATTTTAAAAGTTAGGTACCATTTTAAAAGTTAGGTACCTTTTAAAAGTTAGGTACCATTTTAAAAGTTAGGTACCATTTTAAAAGTTAGGTACCATTTTAAAAGTTAGGTACCATTTTAAAAGTTAGGTACCATTTTAAAAGTTAGGAACCATTTTAAAAGTTAGGTACCATTTTAAAAGTTAGGTACTATTTTAAAAATTAGGTACCATTTTAGAAGTTGGGTACCATTTTAAAAGGTACCATTTTAAAAGTTAGGTACCATTTTAAAAGTTAGGTACCATTTTAAAAGTTAGGTACCATTTTAAAAATTAGGTACCATTTTAGAAGTTGGGTACCATTTTAAAAGGTACCATTTTAAAAATTAGGTACCATTTTAAAAGTTAGGTACCATGTTAAAAATTAGGTACCATTTTAAAAATTAGGTACCATTTTAAAAGTTGGGTACCATTTTAAATGTTAGGTACCATGTTAAAAATTAGGTACCATGTTAAAAATTAGGTACCATTTTAAAAGTTAGGTACCATGTTAAAAATTAGGTACCATGTTAAAAATTAGGTACCATTTTAAAAGGTACCATGTTAAAAATTAGGTACCATTTTAAAAGTTAGGTACCATTTTAAAAGTTAGGTACCATGTTAAAAATTAGGTACCATTTTAAAAGTTAGGTACCATGTTAAAAATTAGGTACCATTTTAAAAATTAGGTACCATGTTAAAAATTAGGTACCATGTTAAAAATTAGGTACCATTTCCAATAGCCGCTCGATTGTTATTATGGATAAATTCATTTTCAATATTCCTAAAAACCATGAAGTGAAATTTCTTTTTTTTTTCTCTCCCAAGTACAAAATTGTGAAAATTTGTAACCATTTTTTTTTATATTTTATTTAACACCAATATACAACATCCCCCTCCCCCCCCCCACAAAGAAGCTATGTACACCTCAAGGTGCCAACAGCGTGTATATATATATATAGTATACCTCCAGTATACTACATATACGAGAGACTACTAAATATGCATATATTCACAGTCAACGTTAACTATATATATAATATATATAATATATATATATATATATATATATATATATATATATATATATATATATATATATATATAAGGTACCACACCATGGTAACATCAGTTAACTAAGACATCTGAATGTCCCAAAAACAAACCTAACCACATTAAACACAAGGTAACAAAATACCACTACATGGACATGTAATGTTCAGCTTGACTACCACCAAACATGTCGAAATGGATATATTACTTATCAATATATTATTACATGAAAACAAACCATACCAGTCACTGTAACAACAAAAAACAAAACACAATTACAGAGGTGATTCATGATCACGCAAAAGTTTTTTCCCTGTAATAATTATATATCCATTCCAAAACATAACATTAATTAATCCATTAGTACATTGCAACGTCTCCCACTCTGTACAACATCCTACCACCAGTCACGCTTACAAGGTTATGTCAACACGTCCATCCACACGCTGGAAGCACGTCCCTCCGATATCACCACCACAACGCTCCCCTGAAACCACAGTTACATTGCACCCTCACTAAAGCACTAACCCAGTAAGCCCGTACCCCAGGAACGGGCTTCCCCGGGTCACAGCGCCAATAGACCCCCTATGCTGATGTCCCCATAACCACCTTGAAAATTTGACCCCTACTGATTCCTATACACAATCATATTCTGACACCTCGATAAATCTTTGCGGCTAATATACGACGCCTCATTTCCAAATCATCTCTTCCCCTATGCCTCCCCCCCCCTCCACATGATAAAAACAATCCACAACCACGTAGCCGCCGTCCTCGCCTCTGTCAGCGATACTCCCCACCACCCACGTCCTAACCAAGCACCCTCAAAACGGAAATCCTCCTACCCCCTCAACCACCAAAGTTAAAACAAGAGCGAACCATTCCCTTAGGCCCCCCCATCCCAGGGGCTCGCAAAAATACACAATGTGAAAAGCAGTCGTCTCCTCCTCCTCCACAGAATCTACAGACCCCATCTTCAACCACCCTTCTATTCCTTAACACCGTACCCGATGGCAGGATTCCATGTAGCAACCTGAACATCACCTCATGTTCCCTAGGTTGGACCCGCAACTTCTCAAACCTTCTCCAAATCCTTCTCCAATCATACACTGGGTATAGCGCTACCACCGGTGCCTCTGTGTCCCAATAAACCCCTATACAGCACCTTCACCCTGATCCGTTCCGACTTCCTTACCGATATCATCACTCTCAACAACCGTTCACAATCACGAAAATCGTTCCCCCGAAAAGTCTGCCTAAGTACCTCGTACACCTTTCCTAAGCACCTCCCCCCCCCTTAAAAGCCCCGGAAGCAGCACCATCCTTTTAACATATACGATTTATTATACGCACATTACCCGCTTACGCAGATCAAATAATCCCAATCCCCTGTCTCACACCGGCAACGTAACCACCTCCCTCCTCAGCCAATCACACCTTGACGTCTATAAGAAGCAAAACACCCTCGCATGAATTCGACCTATCACCTCCCCAGTGAGTGGGTAAACGTTAGCTATGTACCACACCTTACTATACAGAAGGATATTGACAGTGATAGCAGCAAAGATAAATGATACGCTCTCATCCCCTGCAATCTATTCACCACACGATTCACTACCCTCTCCGAATTAACCTCCCTCGCCCTATCCCTATCGCCTGCATATACTATCCCAAAAATCTTTAAAGAACTATCTACATTAGTGACAACTGATCATCCCCACACCTCGCGGCCCTCTCACTCTCCCAGCCCCATTACCTTTGATTTACTCACGTTTACTACCATACCCGTCGCCCTCCCATACATCTCAACGACCCTACCCAGCACATCAAGCCTCGTATATTCATTAACCAATAACGTTGTGTCGTCCACATAACCAAGAATCTCCGGGTAAACCCTTTCTCCCTCACCCACGACGCCACCAAAGGCCTTTTCCCCCACCCTTTGTAGACCATTGTTATTAAAGGAAACGTTTCACCACTAGTAAAATGTTTCCGGTGATGAATGTCCTCGTCCCATTACAATCACCTTCATACCGGTGAATGACTGATACAATAAGGTACTGGAACCACATTTCCCTTTCTTGGATCAAGCCAGATCCTTCCCAACCTTCGTTTAACCCCTCTGGGTTTAGCACCACCTCGTAAATAAAACAATAATGAAAAGCAGTAGTAATATTTCATAAACCTGGAAAGATTTTATGTTTATGGATTTATGGATTTGTTACTGTGAGTTGAGCATAAATTATTTACCGCAGCCAACACAAGGACACTAATGAAAGTTATGAGTTTGTTATATGCCTATTTTGTTCTTATTTTGCTGTAAAATTAACATTAGTAGGTAAACTTAATTTTGCTAAAATTTACGTAATATGAGGTACCTTAATTTACGTAATATCCATAGTTCTGTATGTGAGTTTCCCTTACAGTAGTTTTTGGCATGTTCTGATAAGAGGGAGCGGGTTTATTAGGGGTGTTTAGTATTCTTTTATTGGGGGGGAGGGTTGGTATACCTCTTACAGGGCGGTTTAGTATACCTCTTATTAGACGGGTAGCATACATGTTTCATTAGGTGTTTGTGGCTCAAGTTTGCCAATTTTACATACAATTTTAGAGAACTATAATTTACAACCATAAAAATAGGGCCTAATAGACGTGAATTTCTAAGATCCATAAAAATAGCGATAAACTGTCTCTTGTATCTAATAATAACCATTAAAATGCTTGTGCCCCTCAAGGAAGGTTCCTTGATGTTGGTGAGGGGCTCTTGATTTAGGGAATTGGATCTGTGCTCCAGTTCCCCAAATTAAGCCTGAATGCCTTCCACAACTCCCCCCCCTCAGGTGCTGTATAATCCTCCAGGTTTAGCGCTTCCCCTTTGATTATAATAATAACAGTGCTTGTGTTGTTTCACAGCTTCTGGCGCTTTAAAAGATTCATCTGCTCATAAATGCATAAAACACAAACATTTTAAAATATACAAGATGATAACCTTTGTTTTTCTCGTATCGGTCATGTAAATAACACACACACACACACACACACACACACACACACACACACACACACACACACACACACACACACAGGACTGCTGTAGGACGACCTTGTGAAGGCTTCAACGAAGATCTGAATATCCTGTAGTTACTTATAATCTTACTGGGAGAGGATGATCTTCAACTTGTGGGTTTCGCCGGTTACGAGGCGCACACAAGCAGCAACCAACTCTCTCATTAGTTTAATGTCTGTCCCCGGCTAGAGAACTCGCCAGCTGAGTAATTCAGCTGAGAGGAAGCTGGCAGTATATAAATTTCCTTGAGTAAAAAACAAAGTTTTTAGCTTTCTCAATCATTATCATCACTTTACTAAGCTTTGACTAGTGCAGCCTAGTGTTATCAGTACAAACATTTCTCTCTCAGATCGTCATAGGTTTTTAACAGATCTTCAGTAAAGTCTTCTGACAAATTTAAGGAACATCTATTTATTTATAAAAACTTCTTTTAATACAGAACCTGTGAATAAAACCGTCTATTAATTAGACAAAGATTTTTATGGGAGTACAATATATTTCAGAAGGATGTTATGTCCCGAAAATCAACGATTCTCAGCCGAGTTCACCCTCCACCTCTTTATTTGCAAGAAAAATACTTTTTCCTGTAACACCTATTGAGGCTACGAAAAAGATAGGAGGAAACAATACAACTCTGACTCCACATTCGCTCGACTTCACGACACCAACTTCGCTACAAGAACCACTAAATCAAAGTTTCCAGTGCAAACTCTCAGAATCTCGACGTAATTTTGAAAGCGCTTTCTTGCATAACAAAAGTTGACAGTATATATGTCATGCAGTATATACAGGTAAAATTTAATGTTTTTATGACTTTTTTTTTCTCTGGCCTTTTTATTACCTGGAGTTTACCAGGAGAGAGTTCCGGGGGTCAACGCCCCCGCGGCCCGGTCTGTGACCAGGCGGCCTGGTGGATCAGAGCCTGATCAACCAGGCTGTTGCTGCACGCAAACCAACGTACGAGCCACAGCCCGGCTGGTCAGGAACCGACTTTAGGTGCTTGTCCAGTGCCAGCTTGAAGACTGCCAGGGGTCTGTTGGTAATCCCCCTTATGTATGCTGGAAGGCAGTTGAACAGTCTCGGGCCCCTGACACTTATTGTATGGTCTCTTAACGTGCTAGTGACATCCCTGCTTTTCATTGGGGGGATGTTGCATCGTCTGCCAAGTCTTTTGCTTTCGTAGTGAGTGATTTTCGTGTGCAAGTTCGGTACTAGTCCCTCTAGGATTTTCCAGGTGTATATAATCATGTATCTCTCCCGCCTGCGTTCCAGGGAATACAGGTTTAGGAACCTCAAGCGCTCCCAGTAATTGAGGTGTTTTATCTCCGTTATGCGCGTCGTGCAGGTTCTCTGTACATTTTCTAGGTCAGCAATTTCACCTGCCTTGAAAGGTGCTGTTAGTGTGCAGCAATATTCCAGCCTAGATAGAACAAGTGACCTGAAGAGTGTCATCATGGGCTTGGCCTCCCTAGTTTTGAAGGTTCTCATTATCCATCCTGTCATTTTTCTAGCAGATGCGATTGATACAATGTTATGGTCCTTGAAGGTGAGATCCTCCGACATGATCACATGACATGGTGTTTCGCTCTATTTTGTGGCCAGAATTTGTACACTCCTTTCCCTCCATAGACGTTTGTCATCTCCGGTAAAGGGGTTCTTGATCCACGGAGTTGGACATACTTTCCCCATGGCACTGATCTGATCCAAGGGGAAAGCTGTATGACCCATATTTTTTAACGCTCTTCCCAAGCATGCAATATAAAGCATATTGTATCTAGGTCTGCAGACTCTGTATAATGTTTTCGTCCGCCATTTATGTAAATTTTTGGCCAGAAAAAAAAAAGCCGTTGCATAATCTTTCTTACCAAAAGACAATCGCGATACCATAGCTGGAACAAATGACAATCAACCCAGAAAGTGGAGGTAAATCTTTAGACCACGTTTTGGTTCGCCCTGAATACTCTTGTCACGACTAGCGGAAAAAAAAGATGAGTAAGCCAGAAGTCAGATCAGGAGAAGAGTTGAGAAGACGGGCGAGGTCAGGCGAGGAGAAAGTCAAGGTCAGGCCAAGTCACGAGTGTTCTAAGATCAGGGTATTTCTCAGTGTGTTGGGAAAGACGATCATTAACAGCGACAAAATCAGAAATTAAGATGCCTAGAAGGAATTTGAAATGATAAAGGGTCAGGACGGATCGAACCCTCGTTGTAAGAATGAAACTTAAAGACTACGTTTCGGTCTGACATGTGACCATTAACTAGCCACGTAAGTTACTTTCTCCTGTGTGGGGGTTGTTTGTGCATTATTCCAGTCACGGTATTGTGCCTTTTTCTACTTTCTCGTTGAAAGATTTGTCTCTAATTTATAGGTTGTGAAAAATAAGGAAACCTTTTTGCATTTGTGAGAAATATATTAGAAAACATTAAGTTGTAGTTTATTGGGGGGTGGGGGTTAGATCAACCTATCTTCATTTTGATAAACAAAAAGGCACAATGCCGTGTCTGGAACAATACACAAATAACCCGCACGTTTCGGTATTGAGTTTCTTTTGATGCAGTGCTAACATCATTCTCTTAACGCTTTCCATTATTTCTTTATTTTAAAATAGGCTAGCTTGTATTTGAACAAAATGCGTTTGGCAGCGAGGCGGTCGAGGAAAAACAGGGAATGTTGAGTTCTGAATGTTTATTCCCGTACGTGCACATTGGCTGGAAGGGTGCTGCCCGAAGGGTGCTGCCTAAAGGGTGCTGCCCAAAGGGTGCTGCCCGAAGGGTGCTGCCCAAAGGGTGCTGCCCGAAGGGTGCTGCCCAAAGGGTTTTGCCCGAAGGGTGCTGCCCAAAGGGTGCTGCCCGAAATTCTTGGCATAGCTACGGCTTTACCGAGTATGTATCCTTAAATCACGCAATCTTCTGTATTATACATATTTATCACCTTGGTAAAGTTAATTGTTTAATGCAATATTTTTTCAATGTTAGTGCAGGATTCTGTCAAGTCGTGCATGAACTGTCAAGTCATGGTGTGAAGATGGTGGTGATCATGAAGTCATCTTGGTCAAGTACGTGATACACTTCCGTGCTTGACTATTGCTCTACTTTCCTGTTCGCAGATTGTGAAGGCTGGAATGGGCTGAAGGAGTGCTGGCATTCCATTAGATTCTCCCCTTCTGGTTAATGGCAGAGAGTAGGCGTCGCACACTCTTAGTTGTCTCCAGTTCGATTCCAGTCTAGTTTAAGGTGGATTTTGTTACAGTTGTCTGCCTTTTTTTCTGAAAACATTGACTTTGGCAGTGAAGGAGCAAGAGTCTTATTCATCAGAAATCCTCACTCAGGAGAATAAACAAGCGAATTGTGAGGTACTTAAACTTCGTCATGAGGATCCTCGCCTTCTGTGGAAGTTTGATAAACCATTCCAGTCAAGGTATTTTTTTTTTCATAGGAGATTGATTTATCATTTTGACTGATTGTAAGTAAGTTTATTCGGGTATACACAAATAGTTACATAGATTATCATACACAGCAGCATGTGTGTAGAGAACCTTCGATAACCCAAAAAGTCAGACAGTGACCTATTTCCATTGGGGTTCTTTTAATACCTTATTATTATACTATAAAGGAGATATACTAGGAATAAGGTAAAATGAGTTGTTTATATTTGCATGCGTGTTAGCCAAAAGAATAAAAAATCATTCTCCTCCCTTTCTGGTGGAGGTAAAAGCTAAAACAACGTTGCAGCTGACGTCTCTGACAGAGGCACCTGCATTCAGTGTTGAGAACAAAGTTCTTTACTATTTTTAAATAAATGGTTCAGAGAAGCCAAGTTGATAAATCAGACACATGTGCAACACTTGGGTATCTTTATTGAGGAAACATTTCGTCACACTGGTTTCATCAGTCCAATACAAAGAAGAAATGTGAAGGAATTTGAGGTAATCAGTCCCTCAGCCGTGGAGTCGATGTAGTCAGTCCATCAGTCTTGAAAATATGACGTTCATTATGCCACTTAGCCTGACATGTAATCTGCAATCTGATTATGGAATTTTTATCCCTCTCATCAATGTAGTCAGTGAACACTTGGCATAATAATCGTAAATCATTCCTGGAGAAATCTGGCCACCTCGGTGGATGTATAAGGAAATAAAGATGACCAGCACGATCGCACGTGCAAAGACAATGATAGGATGGATAATGAGAACGTTCAAAACGAGAGATGCCAAGCCAATGATGATCCTTTTCAAATCACTTGTTCTCTCTAGGCTGGAATACTGCTGTACATTAACATGTCCATTCAAAGCAGGTGAAATCGCAGATCTAGAGAGTGTACAGAGATCCTTTACTGCACGTATAAGTTCTGTCATGCACCTTAACTACTGGGAACGCTTGGAAGCACTTGACTTGTACTCGTTAGAACGCAGGAGGGAGAGATATATCATAATCTACACCTGGAAAATCTTGGAAGGAATGGTCCCAAATCTGCACGCAGAAATCACTCCCTACGAAAGAAAAAGACTGGGCAGGCGATGCAAAATACCCCCAATAAAAAGTAGGGGCGCCATTGGTACACTAAGGGAAAACACCATAAGTGTCCGGGGCCCAAGACTGTTCAACAGCCTCCCATCAAGCATTAGGGGAATTGCCAATAAACCCCTGGCTGCCTTCAAGAGAGAGCTGGACAGATACCTAAAGTCAGTGCCGGATCAGCCGGGCTGTGGCTCGTACGTTGGACTGCGTGCGGCCAGCAGTAACAGCCTAGTTGATCAGGCCCTGATCCATCGGGAGGCCTGGTCATGGACCGGGCCGCGGGGGCGTTGATCCCCGGAATAACCTCCAGGTAGCATCTCGATAAGATTTACTATCTATAATGTTAAATGTAACTTACGCAATAATACCGTCAGTAATACCGCTGCTGACAGCGCCTAGCCAAAACTTACCAGCTGATTGATTCAATAAGAGCAGTGGAAATATACGAATTTCCATGAATAAACACTGTGATCAGTTTTCGGTCAGACTTCCAAGTCATGATCATAAATCACATGGGAATTTTTGGTGCATCCCGTGATATCCTCAGTGCGCGAGTTTCTCCCACCTGGAACAGTCGTCTGTTGACCGTTAGCGGTACCATTGATATACCTTTCATGGCTTTCGAGAGTTTTCCTGCTCTCGCAACCTGGAACTGAGTCGGGCCTGTCTGGTATTTGCGCCTGCTCAATCAGGCCGTTGCTACTAGTGGCCCTCTGCTCCGCACATCCATCGCAGGCTGGTTGATCCAGCACTTGGGGGAGGAAAGGAGAAAGAGAGATGGAGAAAGATGGAGAAAGAGGGAGGGAAGAACAGGGAGGGAAGAAGAGGGAGGGAGAAAGAGGGAGGGAGAGAAAGAGGGAGGGAGAGAAAGAGGGAGGGAGAGAAAGAGGGAGGGAGAGAAAGAGAGAGGGAGAGAAAGAGAGAGGGAGAGAGAGGGAGAGGGAGGGAGAAAGGGAGAGGGAGGGAGAAAGGGAGAGGGAGGGAGAAAGAGAGAGGGAGAGGGAGGGAGAAAGAGAGAGAGAGGGAGGGAGAAAGAGAGAGGGGTAGGGAGAGGGAGGGAGAAAGAGAGATGAGCTGATGTAGAGGCTTGAGGAATCCTTAACCTGTAAATAGCTTGAAAGCTAGAGACCCTGGGTAGCTAGGGAGAGGGAGGGAGAAAGAGAAAAATGCTTTCAAATGAGCTGATGTAGGTAACAGCTCTTAGCTTGTCAATAAAGTTAAGAATCCTTAACCTGTAAATAGCTTGTCAATAAAGCTAGGGATCCTTAACCTTGTTAAACCCTGTGTAGCTAAAAAAAAAAAAAAAAAGGGAGAGGGAAAGAGGGAGGGAGAGGGAAAGAGGGGAGGGAGAGGGAAAGAGGGGAGGGGAGGGAGGGAGAGGGAAAAAAAGGGAGAGAGGGGGGAGGGAGAGGGAAAGAGGGGGAGAGAGAGGGGAGGGAGGGAGAGGGAAAGAGGAGGGGGAGGGGAGGGAGGGAGAGGGAAAGAGGAGGGGGAGGGGAGGGAGGGAGAGGGAAAGAGGAGAGAGAGGGGAGGGGATGGAGGGAGAGGGAAAGAGGGGAGAGAGAGGGGAGGGGATGGAGGGAGAGGGAAAGAGGGGAGAGACAGGGGAGGGGATGGAGGGAGAGGGAAAGAGGGGAGAGAGAGGGGAGGGGATGAGAGGGAGAGGGAAAGAGGAGGGAGAGAAAGAGGGGAGAGAGAGGGGAGGGAGGGAGACGGAAAGAGGGGAGAGAGAGGGGAAAGAGGGGGAGACGGAGAGGGGAGGGAGGGAAAGAGGGAAAGAGGGGAGAGAGAGGGGAAAGAGGGGGATAGAGAGGGGAGGGAGGGAGAGGGAAAGAGGGGAGAGAGAGGGGAAAGAGGGGGATAGAGGGGAGGGAGGGAGAGGGAAAGAGGGGGGAGAGAGAGGGGAGGGAGGGCGAGGGAAAGAAGGGGAGAGAGAGGGGAGGGAGGGAGAGGGAAAGAAGGGGAGAGAGAGGGGAGGGAGAGGGAAAGAGGGGGAGAGAGAGGGGAGAGAGAGGGGAGGGGAGGGAGGGAGAGGGAAAGAGGGGGGAGAGAGGGGGAGGGGAGGGAGGGAGAGGGAAAGAGGGGGAGAGGGGAGGGGATGGAGGGAAAGAGGGGGAGGGAGAGGGGAGAGAGAGGGAAAGAGGGGGAGAGAGAGGGGAGGGCAGGGAGGGAGAGGGAAAGAGGGGGAGAGAGAGGGGAGAGAGAGGGGAGGGAGGGAGAGGGAATGAGGGGGAGAGAGAGGGGAGGGAGGGAGAGGGAATGAGGGGGAGAGAGAGGGGAGGGAGGGAGAGAGGAAAGGGAGGGAAGAGAGAAGGAGAGGGGGAGGGAGAGAGGGGAGAGAGGGGAGAGAGAGAAGAGAGAGGGAGAGGGAGAGAGGGGGGAGAGAGGGAGAGGGAAAGAGGGGGAGAGAGAGGGGAGAGGGAGGGGAGGGAGGGAGAGGGAAAGAGGGGGAGAGAGAGGGGAGAGGGAGGGGAGGGAGGGAGAGGGAAAGAGGGGGGAGAGAGGGGGGAGAGAGCGGAGGGAGTGGGAAAGAGGGGGAGGGGGAGGGAGGGAGAGGGAAAGAGGGGGAGAGAGAGGGGAGGGAGGGAGAGGGAAAAAGGGAGAGAGGGAGGGGAGGGAGGGAGAGGGGGAGAGGGAGGGGAGGGAGGGAGAGGGAAAGAGGGGGAGAGGGAGGGGAGGGAGGGAGAGAAAATGGGGGGGAGAGAGAGGGGAGGGAAAGGGGGGAGAGAGAGGGGAGGGACAGGGAAAGAGAGGGGGAGGGAGAGGGGGAGGGAGAGGGAAAGAGGGGGGAGAGAGGGGGAGGGAGAGGGGGGAGAGGGAAAGAGGAGGGAGGGAGAGGGAAAGAGGGGAGGGAGAGGGAAAGAGGGGGAGAGAGGGGAGGGAGAGGAAAGAGGGGGAGAGAGAGGAGGGAGAGGAAAAGATGGGGAGAGAGGGGAGGGAAAGAGGGGGAGAGAGAGAGGGGAGGGAAAGAGGGGGAGAGAGAGAGGGGAGGGAGGGAGAGGGGAGAGAGAGAGAGGGGAGGGAGGGAGAGGGGGGAGAGAGAGAGAGAGGGGAGGGAGGGAGAGGAAGAGAGAGGGGAGGGAGAGGGAAAGAGAGAGGGGAGGGAGGAAGAGGGAAAGAGGGGGAGCGAGGGAGGGGGAGAGAGGGGGAGGGAGGGAGAGGGAAAGAGGGGGAGAGAGGGAAGGGAGAGAGAGGGAAAGAGGGGGGAAAGAGAGAGTGGAGGGAGGAGAGAGAGAGAGAGAGAGAGAGAGGGGAGGGAGAGGGAAGAGGGGGAGAGAGGGGAGGGAAAGAGGGGGAGAGAGAGAGGGGAGGGAGGGGAGGGAAAGAGGGGGAGAGAGAGAGAGGGGAGGGAGGGAGAGGGGGGAGAGAGAGAGAGGGGAGGGAGAGGGAAAGAGAGAGGGGAGGGAGGGAGAGGGAAAGAGGGGGAGAGAGGGGAGGGAGAGGGAAAGAGGGGGAGAGAGAGAGAGGGGAGGGAGGGAGAGAGAGGGGAGGGAGGGAGAGAGAGGGAAAGAGGGGGGAGAGAGTGGAGGGAGGGAGAGGGAAAGAGGGGGCAGAGAGAGGGGAGGGAGGGAGAGGGAAAAAGGGGGGAGAAAGAGGGGAGGGAGAGGGAAAGAGGGGGGAGAGAGGGGAGGGAGGGAGAGGGAAAAAGGGGGTAGAGAGAGGGGAGGGAGGGAGAGGGAAAGAGGGGAGAGAGAGAGAGAGAGAGAGAGAGAGAGATAGAGAGAGAGGGGAGGGAGGGAGAGAGAGGGAAAGAGATGCCTACAGATGGCTCGAACTTCATCCTGTTCCCTACTTGTACGTCTCATAGCAATAAAAATGCTTTCGAATGAGCTGATGTAGGTAACAGCTCTTAGCTTGCCAATAAAGTTAGGAATCCTTAACCTGTAAATAGCTTGTCAATAAAGCTAGGGATCCTTAACCTGTAAATAGCTTGTCAATAAAGCTAGGGATCCTTAACCTGTAAATAGCTTGCCAATAAAGCTAGGGATCCTTAACCTGTAAATAGCTTGTCAATAAAGCTAGGGATCCTTAGCCTGTAAATAGCTTGCCAATAAAGCTAGGGATCCTTAACCTGTAAATAGCTTGCCAATAAATCTAGGGATCCTTAACCTGTAAACAGCTTGCCAATAAAGCTAGGGATCCTTAATCTGTAAATAGCTTGCCAATAAAGCTAGGGATCCTTAACCTGTAAATAGCTTGTCAATAAAGCTAGGGATCCTTAACCTGTAAATAGCTTGTCAATAAAGCTAGGGATCCTTAACCTGTAAATAGCTTGCCAATAAAGCTAGGGATCCTTAACCTGTAAATAACTTGCCAATAAAGCTATGGATCCTTAACCTGTAAATAGCTTGTCAATAAAGCTAGGGATCCTTAACCTGTAAATAGCTTGTCAATAAAGCTAGGGATCTTTAACCTTGTTAAACCCTGTGTAAAAAAAAAAAAAACAGAGGGGGGGAGGAGGTAAATTTGAGATGTTAGGTTCCTTAATCTTGATTAAGTCTGAAACAAGATGGAAACTTGCATGCAGACTGAAATCTGAGGGATTTTGAACATTATTAAAGCTGCGGGATTGAACACGTGAAAATTACCTCCCCACTTGTTCCACCATCATCAGTGTTTATTCTCTGCATTTGATGGAAAAAGCCGCTGGTTGAAGAAAAAGGCTCTTCAGCAAAGATACCCAGGTACTGCAGAGTTATAGGAACTATAGGAATGATGAACAATGAGGAGAGATGAGGAACACTGAGGGTGTCAGAGCTTGAGTGTCCGTGGAGACCACGGTCAGGAGAGAGGACAGGGCAATAACTTACAAAATCTTAGATATAAGATAATAATCATTGCAGTAAAATACAAAAAAATTTGATTGTGTAACCGTTGGATTTTTCTTGTAATGATTCAGGGTTTGGCTGAAATAATCAGTAGATATAACCGGGATTAATGTATATATTTGTCTAGTCATTTTCACAACTAAATATATATCACAGTGGTTCAGTGTTGGTTCACACGAATCGAAGAGCTATATGTATAAATGAATTTAGTGTGCACTGTTTCCAGTCACTTGACACTGTTCTTATTAGTTGACTGATTCAGTTGTGCCTGTCCTTTGGTGGGTAAGTATTATGGTTGTGTGTGAAAGGGCGTAGAGAGATTGGGTATCCGTTGGGGCTATTACGGAAAGCAGCAGCAGAGACCAGCACTGGCTGTTTATCAGTACTTGAGTCAGCGGTATATGCTTGTTGGTTATGGTGGTGGTGATGGTGCTTCGTCAGGATGGGGGAGGGGGGAAGGGAAGAGAAAAATTCCTGCCTCAAGTCTTTGTGAAATGTAATAAAGTTGGTAGAATTACCGACAATATGTAAGGTAATAGGACACAAGTGCAACTAATGTGACATTTTATTGTAGCAACGTTTCGCTCTCCAGGAGCTTTATCAAGCCATTACAAACAATACATGGACAAAGAGGGTATATAAAGGCTCAGAGTGAGGTGCAATACTAGTGAGGTACCATTTAGATGTTCACTAGTGGTAGTAGTAGTAGTAGTAGTAATAGTAGTGACAAAAGTAGTAGTAGTAATACAGCATGGTAGAGCAATTAATTCGTACATGAGTAAAAGGATATAAAAGCTATTACTTGGGTAACAAAAATAGGTTGGACAAATAGACTGGAAAGAGGCAGCCTGTTTCAGTGTTCACTCTCTGTAATGTGCTTTGTGTAGTATAACAGGAGAGACTATGTGATGGCAGGGTTTACTGTTTTCAGGAGGATTCTTGCTAAGACTTCAGAGATGGTGAAGCTGCAGTTGTTTTGTTTAATTGTATTCGAAACAGCGATCAGTGCTGATTCGAGGCACTTGCGTCTGCGGAAATTAGTTTCTTTAATCACTAATTGGGAGTCTCTGAATTTCATGAGATTGGTAGAATTTCGATGTTGTACACAGGCGTTGTTCAAGTTATCGTTCCTACATGCTTAAATGTGTTCATTGAGGTGAGTATCGAGGTTTCTTGCTGTTTCACCTACGTAAATCTTGTCACAGCCTCCACAGGGTATAGTGTAAACTCCTGCGTTGACTGGTTCGTGGTGCTTGGATTTTGTTCTGGTTAGATCCTTTATTGAAGTGCTAGAAGCGATGGCGACTCTGGTGTTAGCTTGTGAAAGTACTTTTGAAACGTTCAGTGCAACCTGGCTGTTGGGAAGAATTATAACTTTGTTGGGAGTGGTGTTGGTGCGTGGAGAATTAATGATCTGATGAGCTCTTTTCTTGCAGTCTTTGATGAAAAAGGAAGGAAAATGTAACTCAGTGAATGTTTGGTGAATATATGTACATTCCTCGTTAAGAAACTCAGGACTACAAATTCGGTATGCTCTTAGGAAAAACCCGATAATGATGCCTCTTTTGGTCTTGGTATCTTGACTGGAATAGAAGTGTGTGAGATCATTTTTATTGGTGTGTTTCCGATAAACTTGAAATCTTAGGTTGTTGTCTACTTTGTGAATGAGGACGTCGAGGAAAGGTAGCTTGTCATTGGACTCTTCTTCTAGTGTAAACTGGATCGCCGGTTCAACTGCGTTGAGCCTTGCCTGTAGATTCCGTACATCAAAACGTTTGGGGGTTATTACGAGGACGTCGTCCACGTATCGTAACCAAGTGACGCTTGAAGGGATGATGGTGGCGAAGTGTTCGGACTCTAGGTGTTCCATGTATAAGTTGGCTAGGACGGCACTGATGGGGGACCCCATTCCCATGCCGTAGGTTTGTTTGTAGAGCTTGTTATTGAAAGAAAAACAGTTGAAATTAACACAGAGTTCAATCAAGTCAACAGAATCTCCGGGAGGTAGAGGAAGATTAAGGTTATTTGTCCAACCTATTTTTATGTTACCCAAGTAATAGCTTTTATATCCTTTTACTCATGTACGAATTAATTGCTCTACCATATTGTATTACTACTACTACTTTTGTCACTACTACTACTACTACTACTATTGAACATCTAAATGGTACCTCACTAGTATTGCACCTCACTCTGAGCCTTTATATACCCTCTGTGTCCATGTATTGTTTGTAATGGCTTGATAAAGCTCCTGGAGAGCGAAACGTTGCTACAATAAAATGTCACATTAGTTGCACTTGTGTCCTATTACCTTTGTGAAATGATGACCAACTCACTGATTAGAATTTTCCTGGAACACCAGTGGTGTTAGTCGGTGATTAAACACCTACCGGTTCTGGGTATCAGTAAGCATGTACTGGTGTACCAGTTCTGGGTATCAATGACTAAGCATCTACTAGTGTATCAGACTAGATTTTCCATCCCATTAAGGCAATAGTTTAAACTAACCTATTTACTTTTTACCCTAGCGGTGGAGACGTCAATTACGTATTGAAAGCTCCGCCTACCCAGCCAGCAGTGATGCAATCATTACTGTAAGGGAAAGCACTCATTCTTTTTTTTATCTTGCGAGTGACTATGCGAACTGAGACACGTCGAGCTTCCTAACCATCGCTGACCTAATATAAGGTCAGAGTTCACGATCTACTTCGTCGCTTGGCTGGGTAACTAACATGTCTAGTTAGTGAACAAGTTACTGTGGCTGAAACGTTTCACAACTAGCCAGTAAATTGGGACGGGAAACTAGGACACGTTTCGGTTCCTTTCTGTGTCAATACGAAGTCGCGAGTGACTACGATACTTCAGGACGGACTGAAACGTGTTCTACTTTTTACTTCGTATATCTTCAGGCGATAATGAACTGTTTTCAGTATCAGAAGTCACGTATAGTGGAACCTTGTGAGCGCCCACGTACAGTGCAACCTCGTGTGCGCCCACGTACAGTGGAACCTCGTGTGTGTCCATATCGGATGCTCACAGTGAGATCGTCTAACTCCTTTATTCACAGTAACAGTAACTGCCTCATTCCTTGTGTTGAGGGTAATGGGATGCAGAAATTGTTACTCTATCTGAACCTGCTCTGAGGACACCCGTAGTCCAGCTGGTTAGTCCAGTAGGTCTATCCCGTCGTCCACACATCTATACTCATTCGCTCTAGAAAGTCTCGCAACTGTCTTCGACATTAGGGTTCTGAACTCATCAGCCGAGCACTACTGAAGATGCACTCGATAAAAAAACACATTCTCACTCACTACGCGGAAAATTCAAGTGGATGAGGATCAGGTGGAACTACAAAGGGATCTAAACAGGCTACAAGCCTGGTCCAACAACTGACTCCTGGAATTTAACCTCCACCATGTGCAAATTAATATAGATTGGGGACGGTCACAGCAGACAGAGTACAGGCTAGGGGGCCAAAGATTGCGAACCTCGCTCACGGAAAAGGATCTTGGAGTGAGTATAATACCGAGCACATCTCCTGAGGCGTGCACACACCAAATAACTGCTGCAGCATATGGGCACCTGGCAAGGAATCGTTCAAGGCCCTGTACACCTAGTACATCAGGCTTATATTGGAGTACTCAGTACCAGTATGGAACCAACTCTTGGTCAAGCATATCAAAAAATTAGACAGTGGAAAGGTTTGCAAAT
The DNA here is from genome assembly GCF_038502225.1 of Cherax quadricarinatus. Lineage (NCBI taxonomy): Eukaryota > Metazoa > Arthropoda > Malacostraca > Decapoda > Parastacidae > Cherax > Cherax quadricarinatus. Next base: position 14,121,705 of record NC_091363.1, on the reverse strand, counting down.
AAGACTAGTCTCGGAGCTAAGCGGTATATCCAACTATCCTACGAGGAGAGGTTAAGGGAAATCGACCTGACGACACTGTAGGACAAGAAAAATGTGGATGGGGGGAAGGAGGGGACATAACATACAGAATACAGAGAGGAATTGACAAGGTGGATAGGCAGAATGTTCCAGAGATGTGAGACAGCAACAAGGGGTCACAACTGGAAGGTGAAGACTCAGACTAGTCACAGAGATGTTAAGAGGTGTTTCTTCAGTCAGAGTTGTCAGGAAGTGGTATAGTCTGGAGATGCAGTGGAGGCAGGATCGTACATAGCTTTAAGAAAAGATGCGATAAGGCTCATAGAGCAGGGAGAGAGAGAGGACATAGTAGCAACCAGTGAAGAGGCGGGGCCAGGAGCTATGACTCAACCTCTGCAACCACGAATAAGTTAGTGCATATAGGTAAGTACACACACACACACACACACACACACAACCAAATAACTGCTGCAGCATACGGGCGCCTGGCAAACCTGAGAATAGCGTTCCGATACCTTAATAAGGAATCGTTCAAGACACTGTACACAGTGTATGCAAGGCCCATACTGGAGTACGCAGCACCAGTCTGGAACCCACACCTGGTCAAGCACGTCAAAAAGTTAGAGAAAGTACAAAGGTTTGCAACAAGGCTAGTTCCAGAGCTCAGAGGAATGTCGTATGAGGAAAGGTTGAGGGAAATTGGACTGACGACACTGGAGGACAGAAGGGTCAGGGGAGACATGATAACGACATACAAGATACTGCGGGGAATAGACAGGGTGGACAGACAGGATGTTCCAGAGAGGGGGGACACAAACAAGGGGTCACAATTGGAAGCTGAAGACTCAGACGAGTCACAGGGACGTTAGGAAGTATTTCTTCAGTCAGAGTCGTCAGGAAGTGGAATAGCCTAGCAAGTGAAGTAGTGGAGGCAGGAACCATACATAGTTTTAAGAGGTATGACAAAGCTCAGGAAGCAGAGAGGGAGAGGACCTAGTAGCGATCAGTGAAGAGGCGGGTCCAGGAGCTGAGTCTCGACCCCTGCAACCACAATTAGGTGAGTACACACACACTTTTTTTTTCTCATGTTGGTATACCTGGAGGGTTTTGGGGGTCAACGCCCCCGCGGTCAAGTCTGAGACCAGGTCTCGTGGCGGATCAGGGTCTGATCAACGAGTCTGTTACTGCTGGCCGCCCGCAAACTGGCATACGAACCACACCCCTGCTGGTCAGGTACTGACTTTAGGTGCCTGTCTAGTGCCTTCTTGAAGGCAGCCAGGAGTCTATACATAACCTTATGCCTTACTCTCAGAATCATGCATGCAACCTGTATATAAATTAATATTTCTTTCTATGCAAGTCAAAAATATATCTGTAAAGTCTATGGACGTGAGATTGAATTATGTCATTATAATAATTACAAGTCAGACGATAACTTCTTTCTTGGTGTGATTGACGAGATGTTTCTGGCGTTGTCATTCCTTCCAGCCAGCAGTCAAGGTCTCATTACCTTTCCCTTTCCAAGTTCGACCATGTCATAAAGTTGGGGTGGGCGGAGGCTACGGTATATAAGACGTGTGTGGTCACTACTGAGCATCACACTTGATCTCCCACAGCGAATAACATGGCCTACAAGGTACGTGGTCAGAGTCTTAGTGAACAGAATTCCTGCTACACTTATACATATATGATAGATTACAATATTTGCATTATCATATTAAAACATTTTTTGAAACTTACGATATTTCAGATTTTTGCCCTGGCTGCCCTTCTGGCTGTTGTGTCAGCAGAGCAGCGTCCTACTTATGGGCCTCCACCACCCACTTACAGCCCTCCAACTCCCTCCTACAATCCTCCAAGACCTGCCTACAATGCTCCTGAACCAGTGGTAAGTCCATATATAAATAGCTGATCCTCAACAAAAAAATCTTAAATTTTTCTCACAGCCATATTTTGTACAGTACATATATTTCTCTAAACTCAAGCACAAGTGTAGAATTTAGGCAAAACTATATTATTAACTTATAAAATCCATATTTATATTAATGGGTTTTACCTATTATTCTCAGGGTCCTGCCCAGTACAACTTCAACTGGGCCGTGAAGGACGACTACTCCGGCAACGACTTCGGCCACGATGAAACTCGTAATGGCTACGACACTCAGGGATCCTATTACGTCCAGCTTCCAGACAGTCGACTGCAGAGGGTTTCCTACACTGTGAACGGCGACTCCGGCTTCTTGGCTCAAGTTGAATATCAGGGCGAGGCTCAGTACCCAGCCCACCAGTCTGCCCCGGTTTACAAACCCGCCCCTACTTACCAACCAGCCCCCACCTACCAACCCATCCCCACATATTCTTAAGTCAGATTAATTTTATGACTTGACAGAATTTCTAACCAGAGCATGTAATTTGATATTTATAAATTAAAGTATATAAAAATAATTAAAAACTTTTTGAAATGCAATCCTTAATTACAAATACGCAAAGAATGTCAATGACCTATTCAGTGTAGAAGACCTCATGGAGTATATACCTGTAAATATGAGATGTAAATTGTTTATGGGTTGTATAGGTAAACTCGAGTAGGTGGGTCAATATGTGAACAAAATACACCTCTTTCTGTGGTACATGTCAACGAACAAGTCATAATGCTGCACTGATGCATTCGTCTTTGATGGAAACATTTGAATCATCACTGATAAGATGATAAAAGTCAGAGCGTGATGCTTGTTTTCTGCAAAGTAGTTTGTGATGTGTAACTGTTTACAAGAACATGGAAATGAGAACTTCAACATTTAGCAGCATGAAACCACATTAGTTCTTGCATTATTTTTCTTATATACGAGTAAAACTTCATAATTTACTGCTTGAGTTCCTGCTATTTCTTGCAGCGTTACCAGTGGAGAACATCCACTAGTGGAAGTAGGTCATGTCTATAGGTTACGCAAGCGTTGAATTCACTGATTTTAAGACCCCAAGATGTTACTTCCACTAATGGATTTCGTCCACCGGTGACGCCGCCTCCAACTGCTTCAACTCGCCTGTTTGCAGCATATAAGCCCCTTCACGTATATTGTACTTTATCAAGACTGACAGACTGAACATGTAATCTCCAGGCTGAGGGACTGATGACTTTAAACTCCTTTATCCTCACCGTTTTTCTCTGTAATGGTCTGAAGTCACTAACGTGCGAAACCTTAATTCGGTCAAGACATTCAGATGTTGCACAAGTATCTCACTTGTCAGCTTGTCGATTTTCTGAACCATTTACATACAAATAAATGTCCCAAGTACTGCATATGAATCATTTTTCCACGCTGCTAGACATGTACAAGATAAGTACACTGAGGAGCTGAGGTTCATCGAGGTACACGAACTTCTTCCTTGCTGGAGTTTGACTTTTAAATTTCATATTGCTTTTGTATAAAAAGATGATCGATGTAAGAAACACTGAAGAAAAGAACAAGTGGGCATATACATGGGAGTATTGTCTCGCCTGTCCTTTTCATTAGAACAGAGACCTTTCCTAATACAGTGTCCAAAGAGTCTAGAGTTTTCCACAACTGGTCGGTATTATAGCCTGGGTTGTTACGGCAAAAAATTGTAGCTATTAAACTTGAAAATACAGTCGTGTTTTTTTCTATGAAGATCTTGATGGTATTGTAGGGCGGCTGTATCTCTGGAGCAAAACGAGCAGATAGTTTTCTACGTAACAAATATATTTGCATATGTGGCTGCAGGAGTCTAATCACCTGCCTTGACATACAAGTTCCATATATAATATTACTCGATATAAGACTAGAGGTGTCACTGGTTTGATTGATCTTAGAAATTCACAGTTAGTGAGCTGTAATGTATTTCTATGGTTTCCATATTAAGCTGCATTTAGCAAATTTGTAGCCTTTATAGTTGACCTTTGTAGGTTTAGAGCTTCATTTTGATTATAATGTAACCTTTTATTATTTTCCTTTTTTAATGTATGCTAAATGGGAGGGAGTCCTTTAGTGCGACTTGTCACTGAAGACTCCTCACTGGAGGTTCCTTGATGCCTTGAATGTTGGCTCCTGATGCAAGGAGTTGGATTTAACCTCCCCTTCCTTGGATCGATCCCCCCTAAATATCTCTCATTACCCAGGCTCTGCATGTCCCCTACAGATTTGGCGCTTCACAGCGAATAAAATAAAATGAAACGCCCACAAGGAATGATTTCAGAAAATTCTATCCAGCAATAATAAGCCCGACTCAGAATGATATTGTATTAACAAGTGTCGCACTGGGAGATCTAACTTCAGTGAATCAGTGACTGCTAATTTTAATTTGTTAGCAAGCGTTAAACATCTAGATGATGAGTTTAGTGAGAAAAGTGTTAGAAAAGTGAGTCTGTACAACACTAGCGTTTTATCAGATGGAACTTGTCCATGGTAAGACAGGTGGAAACAGATGAATGACGAGGGTGAAAACCCAGACTGGTTTAAGTTACCTGTGTATGTAGCAGCTTGACGTAGGGGAGAAGGATAAACTCTACGATACTTAAAATGTAGGAGACCACAGTACTCATAAATGGTGGAGGAACTGTATAATTATATTTTATGAAGATGGTATAACCTGAAATCTAAACAGACTAGTTCACACGGCTTATAACGTTTCACCCCTCAAGGAAGGTTCCTTGATGCTGGTGAGGGGCTCTTGATCTAGGGAATTAGATCTGTGCTCCAGTTAGCTGAATTGAGCCTGAATGCCTTCCATCCCCCCCTTCCCACATGCGCTGTATAATCCTCTGGGTTTAGCGCTCCCCCATGATTATAATAACCTTTCAGCTGTTTGAGGGTCGACAGTCACGTCTCGGTAAAATTTAAGGTTTACACTAAAATTCGCTTTGAGTAGTTTTACTTTATTTTATACTTTAAATATGAAATTATTTGCTCATAATAAAATGAAAAAAAAAAAAGGTAAACATTCTGTGAATTAATTAAGCATATGTGGGGGTGGGTTGGTAGGTGGGGGCTGGCTGGTAAGTAGGGGCGGGCTTGTAAACTGGGGCAGGTTGGTGGGCTGGGTACTGAGCCTCGCCCTGGTATTCAACTTGAGCCAGGAAGCCGGAGTCGCCGTTCACAGTGTAGGAAACCCTCTGCAGGCGACCGTCGGGAAGCTGAACGTAATAGGATCCCTGAGTGTCGTAGCCATTACGAGTTTCATCGTGGCCGAAGTCGTTGCCGGAGTAGTCGTCCTTCACGGCCCAGTTGAAGTTGTACTGGGCAGGACCCTGAGAATTAGAGGCAAAATCTATTAAAATACATATGGATTTTAAGGGCTAGTAATATAATTTTACTAATTTCTGCACTGGTACTGTAGTCTAGACTTGAATGTCATAGGTAAAATATGATTGTGATAATTTTTTTTTTGCTGAGGGTTAAATTAATTAGTGGACTTGCCACTGGTTCCGGAGCGTTGTATGCAGGTCTTGGAGGGTTGTAGGAGGGAGTTGGAGGGCTGTAAGTGGGTGGTGGAGGGCCATAGGAAGGACGCTGCTCTGCTGAAGCGATGGCCAGGAGGGCAGCCAAGATGAAAACCTGAAATATCAGAGGTTCTCGAAATCTTTAAACAAAACAACGTTCCTGAATAGAAGAATCTATGACATATGCCCTAATGTAGTAATTATATTCACTAAGACCGACTCTGTACCTTGTAGGCCATGTTATTCTGTGTATGAGAAGATCAAGTGTGATGATCAGTAGCGATCACACACGTCTTATATACCGTAGCCTCCGCCCATCCCTAGTCATGACATGGTTAAGTTGGGAAAGGGAAAGGTAGAGAGACCTTGACTCACTGACTGGGAGTGACCACGCCAGCAAAATCTGGACCAACATGCCAGGAAGAAGAGGATGTAGAAGTTGTAATAATAATAATCATAATAAATACAGTCTCGTCAATATATTTTACAGAGATTCACTTTTGCTGCATAGAAAAATATTTATAATGGACAGGGATACACTCATACTAAGATGATAATACAATACTAAGATGACAATGCCTATACAATTGCATGGTTTTTCTCCCTCTCCCTCCACCCCCTCTCTCTCTCTCGCTCTCTCTCTCTCTCTCTCTCACTCTCACTCTCACTCTCACTCTCTCGCTCTCTCTCTCTCTCTCTCTCTCTCTCTCTCTCTCTCGCTCTCTCTCTGGGAATGTCTGGAGCCACAGGGACGACCAGAAACCTGGAGAGCTGCGATTTTGGAGGCGGCGATGGAAAACGACACTTAAGCTGTGTCCTGCGTATTTCGACTGAAGAAGTCTGCTGAGCAGGCGAAATGTCTTGTCCATAAACCAGACTGTCCCATATATGTCTTCTTCATCTGCTTGTCAGTGTTATAGATCATCAGCATAAGGTAAACACTGCCAACATCTGTCGTACCAACATCTGGAGTGCCAATATCTGTCGTACCAACATCCGTCGGTCCCCACTATTCAACCTGCTACCAGCAGATTGTCAGAAATATTACTGGAACAAGTGTAGAAGCAATTAAGAGTAACTGGATCACCACCTCCGTATTCTTAGATCAACCAGGCTGTGATGGCTGTGAGAAAGCGAGCCGATAACAGCAACGAACTTGTCGACAAGGCAGTCATCAGGGAGGCCTGGCTTCAGGGTTGACTGTAAAAGTAGGAACACTCTTGAAACAGGTTACAGGTAAGTTGTAGGGTTAGAAAGTGTCTGTTAGGAGGGGGGTAGTGGATGGGTGGGGATAGTGTGGGTTGTAAAGTGGGGGGACTGGTGGGGTAGTAGTGACGGGATGGATAATGTGTTGAGGGAGTGGTATGGGAGGGGTAGAAGTGAGAGGATGGATAGTGTGGATTGTGAGGAGGTGGTGGATGGGTTTTGAGAGGAGAGATGGATGGTAAAAGGAGTTCTTTTAAATAAATATGAATACCTCGTCAGTATGCTGCTACTCTGTATGATAGTTACGTAGCGGGAGCACCCACTGTGTCGCTACCCTACCTCATACGATAGTTACACAGTGGGAACAAAAGTTAGCTATGTTATACTGTCGTATTCAATCACCCATGATCGTGTCATACAAAGTCTTGAAATCTGTCTGTTTGGAGTTTACCTGAATCCGCTTTCGGAGGGCTCTCCGCGTGGCTAGGCTCCAGACCAGACCTCCTGTTTGCTGGCCCAATCAATCAATCTTTCACTGCATACCGCCTGCAGTCCAACGTATGCACCACAATCCGACTGATCAAGAACTGTTTTGAGGAATTTGTCTCGTTCCTTCACGAAGAAAACTAAGAATTTGTAATCCTTCTTACGCATGAATTAGGGCAATGAGAATATCGTCAAGCATTCCAGCAAGGATGGATCAGCTACGAGAGGTTTAAAGGTTTTCTTTTTAGCTTGGGAACTGCCACCTCTCAGCATAGTCTATCTCATACACAGGAGAAACGGAATTTTTATAAAGATATCTCCATCATCCCAGCTGATGGTGAGAGAGTGAAAAGGAAAGGTGTGTGAATATTATTAATAATAATAAACAATGTTAGACACATCAGCAGTGTGCAGCTTCCATATTCTACATGGTAGTTACATAGAACAGAACTAGCTATGTTTTCAGTTTTACATTTCATGACTGGAGTACATGCATGGTACTGAAATCTGTCAGCCTGAGCTGGTACAGTTCGGTAAGGCAATGAGGATATTGTCTGGTATTTCAGCAAGGGTTCGTCAGGTTACAGGAGCGTCAAAGGTTAGGTGGGAAGGTGCCAGGAGGAGGAGCAATAAGATCATAATAAACAGGTGATTTTATAATATGCAAAATAACTACAGGAAATATATATATATTATATATATATATATATATATATATATATATATATATATATATATATATATATATATATATATATATATATATATATATATTTATATATATATATATTATATATTGTGTATATAAAATTACTATTAGCAACTTAATATTTTCCATAACACCCAGTTAGAATAACGTGGGTTACCATCACTCTTACTAATTCATAACTTTTACCTCCACGGGGTGAGTCTCGTCTCAAGGATGCTATGCGAACTAGCTGTTACATTCTCATGTATTTTTTCCTCGTGCTGAGATAGCAACAAAAACCGGTTGCTGCTGTTTCATAACACTGATTTTCTACCTGGGTAATACTGAGTAGACGAAGTAGTAATAGTCTTGGTTTAGTGTTGGTTTAATTAATTATGCCCCTCAAGGGAGTTACTTTCATGATGGTAAGCTGCTCTTGTTCTAAAGAATTAGATCCTTCTTCCCTTTGAAAGATGATTGTCAGCTTTTTTTTCCAAGCGTTGTATGACCTTTACGGGTTTAGTTCTTCCCTCTAAATATATTAACATAATCAACAAATTATTGAAAGATTTATTACGTTTACCTTATTCATCCTAAAGTCCTGGTGTGTCATAACTCGTTTAGCACAACGGTGATCATAATTTGATCTGAATGTGCTTCAAGCTGGATGCAGATTGAAGACCTGTATGAGTCCGGGCTGCTGGGGCGATGAACCCCCTTAAGCCATGCAAAGGTAAACAAGATTACACGTTATTGTTTATTTAACATCTATCACTGCTAGTTGGCCAGATTTATCTTTGAAAGTTGCGTTTTCCATTGCTTTGGCTCGTATTATTTTTTACCCAAGTTTGGCAAAAATTTAACCCTTCCCAAAACTGAATCTTAATCTCGAAGGTATGGTTGCATTTGTAATTTTTTGTCCCCCATCCTTTTTGTACCAGCTGCATCTTTTTGTCAATATAAGTCAATTGTTCTTCACTATCCACCATAAAAATCCTCAGTCCATTAATCTCTAATTGTAGTACGCACTTTCCTTTCTGATCTATAATTATATATAATCAAATAGCTTTCACTACACATTTAACAGAAATATTATGGTATAGCTTTCGTACTTAGCTAAAGCAAAAATATCATGTAATATAGATATTTTCTTCAGATAGGGCAGCCAGTGTTATAAGAATTACTTTTCATTTCTCAAAGATCTCGAAATGGCTCAAAAACCTTGAAATTGATTATTCTCGGTTCTGTTACGTTAGTTTAGATTAGGTTAGGTAAATGTATATCAACATGTGCCTGGCAGCGTGGGGAGTGTAGGGACATCTTACGAACGGTAAACTTTCAGAGGCTATGTTGAACATAGTAGCCCATGTTGATTCTCACTGAAATATCTGTGGTTACTTTGTATTAAATACCGACTAGTATATTAATTATTATGTGGCTTGGTAAATGGTCTAAGTCGGACCGAAACGTCGTCGTGAGCTCCTCTCTCTCATGTGCTGCAGAAGAAACTTGCAAACTATGCAGCATCATTTACAGTAGTGCTTTCACTAGTTACAGTAGTGCTTTCACTAGTTGCAATAGTGCTTTCACTAGTTGCAGTAGTGCTTTCACTAGTTGCAATAGTGCTTTCACTAGTTGCAGTAGTGCTTTTACTAGTTACAGTAGTGCTTTCACTAGTTACAGTAGTGCTTTTACTAGTTACAGTAGTGCTTTCACTAGTTGCAATAGTGCTTTCACTAGTTGCAATAGTGCTTTCACTAGTTGCAGTAGTGCTTTCACTAGTTACAGTAGTGCTTTCACTAGTTGCAGTAGAGCTTTCACTAGTTACAGTAGTGCTTTCACTAGTTACAGTAGTGCTTTCACTAGTTACAGTAATGCCTTCACTAGTTATAGTCGTGCTTTCACTAGTTATAGTCGTGCTTTCACTAGTTGCAGTAGTGCTTTCATTAGTTACAGTAGTGCTTTCACTAGTTACCGTAGTGCTTTCACTAGTTACAGTAGTGCTTTCACTAGTTACAGTAGTGCTTTCACTAGTTACAGTAGTGCTTTCACTAGTTACAGTAGTGCTTTCACTAGTTACAGTAGTGCTTTCACTAGTTACCGTAGTGCTTTCACTAGTTACAGTAGTGCTTTCACTAGTTACAGTAGTGCTTTCACTAGTTACAGTAGTGCTTTCACTAGTTACAGTCGTGCTTTCACTAGTTGCAGTAGTGCTTTCACTAGTTGCAGTAGTGCTTTCACTAATTGCAGTAGTGCTTTCACTAGTTGCAGTAGTGCTTTCACTAGTTACAGTAGTGCTTTCACTAGTTGCAGTAGTGCTTTCACTAGTTGCAGTAGTGCTTTCACTAGTTACAGTAGTGCTTTCACTAGTTACAGTAGTGCTTTCACTAGTTACAGTAGTGCTTTCACTAGTTACAGTAGTGCTTTCACTAGTTGCAGTAGTGCTTTTACTAGTTACAGTAGTGCTTTCATTAGTTACAGTAGTGCTTTCACTAGTTACAGTAGTGCTTTCACTAGTTGCAGTAGTGCTTTCACTAGTTGCAGTAGTGCTTTCACTAGTTGCAGTAGTGCTTTCACTAGTTACAGTAGTGCTTTCACTAGTTACAGTAGTGCTTTCACTAGTTACAGTAGTGCTTTCACTAGTTGCAGTAGTGCTTTCACTAGTTGCAGTAGTGCTTTCACTAGTTGCAGTAGTGCTTTCATTAGTTACAGTAGTGCACTAGTACAGTACACTACGTGCTTTCAGTGCTTTCACTAGTTACAGTAGTGCTTTCACTAGTTACAGTCGTGCTTTCACTAGTTACAGTCGTGCTTTCACTAGTTACAGTCGTGCTTTCACTAGTTGCAGTAGTGCTTTCACTAGTTACAGCAGTGTTCACTAGTTACAACAGTACTTTCACCAGTTACAGCTGAAAATACAGCCACGGACTGAACTTTGTACTTCAGCTAACTGTTCATATTCTCTGAAAAAAAATATGTCCTGAACTTCATATCTTTTTACAAGATATTTACAAAATGTTTGCCATTTATCCCCACAAATTAATTCTGAAATGTTTAACTTGCGTTTTACTCAAAAAGGTCTCAGGAAAGTGTTTTAGTGGGAGATGTTTGATAATAATTGAAGTTGTGTTGCGAGTGTTCTGACTCACCTGGTGAACATTTATAGTGTTTGTTTTCGTTCAATAATTGTTCTAATTCAGCAATATTGTCCTCGTGAAAGTCTTACTATATTTGTTAAATTAGACACATGTGCAACTCTTGGGTATCTTTATTGAGGAAACGTTTCGCCACACTGTGGCTTCATTAGTCCATACAAAGGATAAACTTGAAGAACAGGAGGAGAATGAGGTAATGAGTCCCTCAGCCTTGAGTCGATGTGGTCAGTCCATCAGTCTTGATAGACTCGTATTTCTCAGAACAGTGTCAACAAGCCTAGTACTATTTAGATGTAGTGTATTTTTTTCAACCGCGTATGTTGACTTTTTATTCACATGCAGAAAAGACATGATGCTGCTACTGCTACTACTACGACTACTATTACCTCGCTTCACTTCCCCTTTGTCTCTTGTGGCACTATTATTACTACTACCCTTCCCCTCAAGGGAGGTTCCTTGACGCTGGTGAGGGGTTCTTGATCTGGGGAATTGGATCTGTGCTCCAGTTCCCTGAATTGAGCTTGAATACCTTGCATCCCTCCCCCCACATGCGCTGTGTAATCCTACGGGCTTAGCGCTCCCCCATGATTATACTACTACTACTACTACCTACTAATACTACTTCTCCTGACTACTACTACTTCCCCTGCCTACTACTACTTCCCCTGCCTACTACTACTACTACTTCCCCTGCCTACTACTACTTCCCCTGCCTACTACTACTTCCCCTGCCTACTACTACTACTTCCCGTGCCTACTACTACCCCTACCTACTATTACTACTACTACCACCACCCCTACCTACTACTATTACTCTCCCTACCTACTACTCTTACTCCCCCTACCTACTATTACTCCCCCTACCTACTATTACTCCCCCTACCTACTACTACCCTACCTCCTACTACTACTCCCCTACCTCCTACTACTACTTCCCCTACCTCCTACTACTACTTCCCCTACCTCCTACTACTACTTCCCCTACCTCCTACTACTACTTCCCCTACCTCCTACTACTACTACTACCCCTACCTCCTACTACTACTACCCCTACCTCCTACTACTACTACTACCCCTACCTCCTACTACTACTACCCCTACCTCCTACTACTACTACTACCCCTACCTCCTACTACTACTACCCCTCCTACTACTACTACTACCCCTACCTCCTACTACTACTACCCCTACCTCCTACTACTACTACCCCTACCTCCTACTACTACTACCCCTACCTCCTACTACTACTACCCCTACCTCCTACTACTCCCCTACCTCCTACTACTAATACTCCCCCTACCTCCTACTACTACTCCCCTACCTCCTACTACCCCTACCTCCTACTACTACTCCCCCTACCTCCTACTACTACTACCCTACCTCCTACTACTACTCCCCTACTTCCTACTACTACTCCGCTACCTACTACTACTACTCTCCTACCTACTACTACTACCCTACCTCATACTACTACTACCCTACCTCCTACTACTACTCCCCCTACCTCCTACTACTACTCCCCCTACCTACTACTACTCCCCCTACCTCCTACTACTACTCCCCCTACCTCCTACTATTACTCCCCTACCTTCTTCTACTACTCTCCCTACCTCCTACTATTACTCCCCCTACCTCCTACTACTACTCCCCCTACCTCCTACTACTACTCCCCCTACCTACTGCTATTACTCCCCTACCTACTGCTATTACTCCCCTACCTACTACTACTACTACCCTACCTACTACTACTACTCCCCTACCTACTACTACTACTCCCCTACCTACTACTACTACTCCCCTACCTACTACTACTACTCCCCCTACCTCCTACTACTACTCCCCCTACCTCCTACTACTACTCCCCCTACCTCCTACTACTCCCCCTACCTCCTACTACTACTCCCCCTACCTCCTACTACTACTCCCCCTACCTCCTATTACTACTCCCCTACCTCCTACTACTACACCATTACCTCCTACTACTCCCCCTACCTACTACTACTACCCCTAACTACTACTACTACTACCCCCCCTACCTCTTACTACTCCCCCTACCTACTACTACTCCCCCCTACCTACTACTACTACTCCCCCCTACCTACTACTACTACTCCCCCCTACCTACTACTACTACTACTACCCCCTACCTACTACTACTACTACTCCCCCTACCTACTACTACTACTCCCCCTACCTACTACTACTACTCCCCTACCTCCTACTACTCCCCCTACCTACTACTACTACCCCTACCGACTGATACTACTTCCACTACCTACATTACCTCTACCAGCAATATCTACACTTCCTACTTTCTGTCCCGTCCCTGCCCTCCTTTAATTGCCTTCCTTTGATGTATTACTTTCATAATTCCTTGACAATGTGAGTAGTCACGAAAGCGCTTGGAATTTCACTACTCTTTCACAGTGGTTGTTTTGCATAATTTAAAATCACCTGTTTACTGTGATCTTATTGCATATATATATATATATATATATATATATATATATATATATATATATATATATATATATATATATATTGGGAGGTACCACCTCTAGAACTGTCCTGGGGACCCTCATCCTCAGAGAAAAGAATAAACTTGCTTCAGGGAAAACTCAAGGTTCTCCCTGAAGCTGTTTGAGAATTTTCTCCTACCACCCCCTATATATCAGTATGTTTTATTTAAAGACAAAATACATTGACAAAACATTCACAAAGATACAATAGAAAGCAAAATAACATAGGTAACTCAGAGCTACATCTCGAATACTTCGTCCAATTCCCTTACGGTTGGCCGCGTGCCCAGAGTGCTGCAGGCATTTCCTCTCTGGATTGCAACACTGAGTCTCTGAAAGAGGAAGCTGGTCGCCCTGTGGTCATTGGTTTCTATGGTGAGCTTTTCACCCAGCTCTTTGAGGAACTTTAGAGCACACTTGCCCCATGCTCCAAGGGTCTCCTACCTTATTGGTATGAAGTTATACCGAGGGAGAAGGTCTTCATATTTGCGGATCTTCTGGGTCTCCCTGTGGCTTTCAGCTCCACCCCTTTCCACTAAGGCAGTGGTTCCCAAACTGGGGGTAAATTACCCCCTGGGAGTAATTTAACCATTTTTGGGGGGTAATGGAGGGGTGACAGAAAAAAAGTTATGAATTCTGAAAATCAAGAAAACAATGCGGTACCCGGTATGAGGATTATTGTTAACTTTGTCTTAGTATATAAAGTTGTAAAGTAAACCTATTATAAGTAAGTAATAAAGTTAAACCAAATAACAATAAACATCAAAAACTAATATACAGTATTAGAAAAGAAGAAATATATAGCTAAGTGTGTGGAAACCCAAAAGTATTTTGACAAGTATGATTCAGGACAAAAGTCACTCAGTAGCCCAGATCGACCTGTCCAGTACGCGTCACTCACTTCCTGAGGCTGCCTCTATTTCACAGTGTCAGTTTATCTGTGAGCATCAGCCGAGATAGACATAAGCTGGTATGTATGTGTACTGCCCTGTGCAGTATATAGTTAGTATTTACCCACTGTTACTGTGAATTTGTAGCTATTATTAATTTTATATATAATGTATGTGTGGTTCTTACGTTTTCAATGGTTTTGCTAGGATTAGCAGAGTATGCGAGGCTGTATACGTTCACGTTTAGCCATATATATCAATAATAACAACATTTTGTGAAAGGGGTAACATGCTTTATGTGGCATGTTAAATTGGGTAACAAGCTGAAAAAGTTTGGGAACCACTGCACTAAGGAGTATGGCAAGTAGGTGTCTGCCAATGTGGCGGCACAGGTGTAGTCCCAGGCAATCTGCTTTCCATCCTTCCAGGGTAGCATAGTGGCTCCATCAGGACGCTTTTGACTTTCGTCAGACCTCTGCACTTGGGGTTCCCGTTGAGCTGGGCAACGGGCTGTGGCGAGGCTTCTCTTTATGATGTCATTGACCTCCTCATGCCTGCCATACTTCCCTTCTGCTGTGTGACACACTAGACCATGAAGTCCGATGCGTGAGGATGGTGGTGGCTAGGCGAAGAGCAACACCAATCCGAATAGCCTGTGGGTCTAGTCGAGTGTCCAAGGAGGAATTGGGAATAGCTAACAGGAAATCTCCTGAGTGTGGTGCCTTCACTGCCAGGAGACGAGCTTTGTCCTTTCCTGAGGCGTTGGAGAACATTGTGTTAGCGATTTTTTCCATGATCGATTTGTCCCAGTGGGACTGTTTGTGTTCTTTGGGAGGGGCTATATATTCTTACTGTCCGATTTGGCCATTTAATGGTCCAAGTCGGACAGAAACCTCATCATAAGTTTTTCTCCTCATGTGCGGGTTTTTTGCGTATTTACGATTTTCTCAACTTTAACTGACCAAATCAGCGTTCTTTGTTCATCAAATGGGTAGCAATCCGGAACCCTTATTGCCGTTTTATGGTTATGGTGAAGGGACACGCCAGTGACGTTTTCTTGCGGTATATTGTACATGAAAAGTTATTAGGTAGTGCATGTGTTTATACCAGTGATAGATGGAATGTTGAGCACTGCTGCTAGCGATGGTGAACCAGTTAAGCAAGGTCTAGTGGTCCTGCTCGCTCGGTTGGGCAAGAAAGCCTGCAGCAGGCGAATGTTGGTCTCCAGCCTCGTGTGGCGAATGTCTCGCCTTGGTTCGTAACTTTATATAGGTCTAGGAGTAGCCGTAGCCGGGGTCGTATTTTCGTCATTGTTCAGGTATCCGGTATAACAGCTAACCCAACAATTGGGATTGAGACTACGTGAAATTTCGGGTCGTTCACGAAGAACCGAAACGTCTAGTTTCATCTACAGTGTGTGGGCTTTATTTTTAATATAATTTATTGTGTAGAGAACACGTATTCTTTTAAGTGAATGATGTGTGATGCAGGAAGGTGAAGACGAGCTGTTCTTCCTCCGTCCCCTAATATATCATCTACTATTACTACTATTACCATTAGTACTATTACAATTAGTACTACTACTACTATTATTACTGCTACTATTACTACTATTACTACTATTACTACTATTACTATTGTTACTACTAATACTATTATTACTAATACTACTACTAATACTACTACTACTATTACTACTACTATACTACTATACTAATACTATACTACTACTGCTGCTGCTGCTACTATTACTACTGCTATTACTACTGCTACTATTACTATTATTACTACCATTGCTACTACTATTACTACTACTATTACTACTACTATTGCTACTACTATTTCTATTACTACTATTACTATTACTACTACTACTATTACTATTACTAGTGCTACTACTACAATTGCTACTATTACTACTATTACTGCTACTATTACTGCTACTACTATTATTACTATTACTACCATTATTACTATTACTACTACTACTATTACTACTACTATAACTATTACTACTATTACTACTACTATTACTACTACTATTACTACTACTATTACTACTACTACTATTACTACTACTACTATTACTACTACTATTACTACTACTATTACTACTACTACTATTACTATTACTATTACTACTACTATTACTACTACTACTATTACTATTACTACTACTATTACTATTACTACTACTATTACTACTATTACTACTATTACTAGTACTACTACTATTACTACTACTGTTACTACTACTATTATTACTACTATTACTACTACTATTACTATTACTACTAGTACTACTACTACTGTTACTACTACTACTGTTACTACTACTATTACTACTACTGTTACTACTACTACTGTTACTACTACTATTACTACTACTGTTACTACTACTACTGTTACTACTACTATTACTACTACTATTACTACTACTATTACTATACTACCACCTGACAGGCATACATAGTGATCAGATTTAACGTATATAACTTTCTGAAGAAAAGGTAGAAATAATTACGTGTTAGTAGTGTAGGGGATAAAACATCTGCCTAAACTATGTTAAGAATAACCTTGAAAGACAGTAAAAACGCAGCAGCAGTGTTTCATGGATATGTTCACTATGCATCACCATTAGAATAGTCTGCGGTGACAACAATGAGTGTGGTAGACCCCGTCGGCCCGCGGGCTGTGTTTATCACCTCTGTCTGTAGGTATTAGTCGAAAGGAATAACTTTTTATTTTTTAGAATAACTTCTGCTGTCATAGAGCTATTTACAAATACACAAAATTTATTTGCCTGGCTAGATTTTTTATGTTAAAAAATATTTACTGACAATGAACGTATATGAAATAATTGCTCATTTCACATTTAAATATAAAATTTAGGAGTCAAGACAAAACTTACTGACACGTTTGAGTGCAAATATATATATATATATATATATATATATATATATATATATATATATATATATATATATATATATATATATATATATATGCAATAGTTCCTTGATAATGTGAGTAGTCACGAAAGCGCTTGGAATTTCTCTATTCTTTCAGAGTGGTTGTTTTGCATATATATATATATATATATATATATATATATATATATATATATATATATATATATATATATATATATATATATATGTATATATATAAACTCTTCGTAAAGGATGAAATTTGTAAATATAAAGTGAGCACCATTTCAGAGCTCCAGTGACCTCACTTCCGGTTGCTCTGGTGCTTAACAGAGGGAGTCTTGAGGGAAGGGACGGGGGGGGGAGTAGGGGTAGAAAAAAAAGTGGAATTAGTGTTGTGTTGTGAAAATTAGTATATAAATCAGGCAATATTTCACTGTTAAAATTTCATGTGCAGGATTTTTCTAAGTCGTGTTATCGGAAAGTTCAGTCAGCCAGATTAATCTTTCTGTCGTTCGTGAGAAAATGAACGATCGGGATTTTACCAAGTCCCAGCACAGCCAGACGTAAGACACTCTTTTACTTAACATTTTTATTGTCGAGTAATTGTACATAAATATAAATTAATATACGTTAACATACACAAACCTTAACTAGCCGAGAATATTAACGTAAATATTAAAACACGTTTAGCATCAGAGATATCGGTGATATTAACTCCCTCAGCCGCATCATAATGTTCAAATTAAACCAATCAGTTCTTCAAAATGTTTTAGAAAAATCTTGATCAAATGAGAGTAAAATTTCCATTGAACTCTGAAACATTTTTTTCAGATATTTCAGTGTTCCTGAAAGAGCTCCTTTCAGTTGCCTGATTTTTTCTCTCTTCCTCCAAGGATTTTGTTTATATCTAGAGAATGCCTCTTCTGATCGTCTTCAAACTTTCGATGTTGGTGTTTTGTAACTAGTGAAAGGTTCATGGAACAATTAACATATGGGAGCGCGTTCTGGTTAATTTTATATGTATTAGATTATTCCAGATATTTATTTCCGTGTAATAACATTAACAAAAATTTTTTCATAAAAGTTCTCTAGTGATTTAATTATCTTTAATCTCATGTTTGTAATCTGTAGGGAGAGTGTGATGCAAAATAGTGATCATTAGTTTTAATTATCCCCTTTGATAATACGAGCATATTTATGTTTGTATAATTTCTGTCCTAAGACACGTTCCAGTAATAATCGTAGCTGGGAGTTGTTTCGTAGCTTGGGGCAGGGTGATAACTGGGAGAGGGTTTGTAGCGTGGTTGGTAGGCTGGGGCAGGCTGGTAGGCTGGGGCGGGCTGGTAGGCTTGGGCGGGCTGGTAGGCTGGGGCGGGCTGGTAGGCTGGTGCGGGCTGGTAGGCTGGGGAATGCTGGTTGGCTGAGTACTGAGCCCCCCCTTCCCTCGTAGTCAATTTGAGCAATGTAGCCGGAGTCACCGTTCAGTGTAGGAAACTCTCTGTAGTCTCCCATCTGGAAGCTGGACGTAATAGGATCCCTGAGTGTCGTAGTCGTTGAAATCCTCGTTGTGGCCGAAGTCGTTGCCGGCGTAGTCGTCCTTCACGGGCCGGTCGAAGTTGTGCTGGAAAAAAATCCCGTTTAAAATTTTCTAAGATATAAAACAGCATTTCTTTCTTAATATTATCATCTGAAGTATAACTCTAACATCATTATGCCCGGCTGCTGATGTTTTAATAAAAAAAAATGTACCAAATTGTGATTGTTCAATAACTTTTTACAAGCTGTGCACGAAGAGCTCCTTTCTTATAGTAAAACTTAATATGTTAATTATAGAGAAACAGGAGAGTGCATAGGGCGTCTTCATTGTTCATTTGAGAAAACTGTAAACCTACCGATGGAGCATTGTAGGAGGGAGCTGGAGCATTGTAAGAGATGGATGGTTGCATGAGGGGAAATGAAACGTTATAAGAGGGTGGCAATGTCCTGTTGGAAAGACGGCTACCAGCTGAAGCGACAGTCATGACTGAGAACTAAATATTCTCAATATAAAAAAAATGTTACCACTAACAAATGGGTAAAGAAAACCCCCCAAATTATTCATGGCTCTTGGAAGTTACCAGTTTTCGTGTTGCAATAGCAATGTCACATATGATTACAGGACTGTACCTTACAAGCAATGTTCAGTTGCAGGAAAGGAAAGAGTGGCGTATAGCAATAAACGTTAGAGCCATTTTATACCAGTGATTCCGCCTGTCTTCCTGTGACCTCAACGACTCTGAAAGCGGAAAAGGGAAACGATCTTGAACGAACGAACTAACGCAAACGCAACCAACGCAAATGGTTGAACTATTGCTCAGACTATCCCCTCTTTGATAAGGTATTGTACTCCTGATGTGTAAAGAAGAGTATTGTTCTTTTGGTGTGAGCACACACGTTCTGTACTCTTGATAGCAAATGCTACTGATAACAGAAGTGCTGTACTCTTGATAATATTAGTACTCCTGATAACGCTTGTACTGTACTCTTAATAACGTAAGAACGTTAGTCTTGATAACACTAGTACTTCCTTGCAAGATAAATAGTGAACATGTGTGTTGATGAACAGTGAACATCTTCACTGTACGTTGTGAAGCGAACATATTCAGTGTACGATGAATAATGAACATGTTCACTGTAGTGTGTACAGTGAAAGTATTCACTGGATGAGGAACAATAAACATCTTCAGTGAATGATCAGTGAACGTGTGTACTGTGTTATGAACGGAAAGTATGTTCACTGTAGGATGAACAGTGAACATATTTGCTGTAGGGTGAATAGTGAACATTTCTTCTTTTAGGTGAACAATGAACATATTCACCGTGAGAAGACTGAAAGTATTTATTACGGGACAAACTCAAGTTAACTCTGGGAAGAAGAGTTAACATGTTCACTACATGGTGAAGAATTAACATGTTCACTACATGGTGAAGAGTTAACATGATCAATGCTGGATGAACAATGAACATACAAAAGAATGAATGTTCTACAAGTATCTTCATTCAATTTATCAGTTTTCTAAACCATTTATCACAGTGAAAGATGAACAGTGAACATTTTTACGACAGAATGAACGATGAATATGTTGACATGTTGATGGACATTGCCATCACGTCATATTAACAGAAGCCATTAACCCTTGAGTTTCATTCAGCTCCAGGACTGGAGGAACTTCGAATCTTCATCTACTTATCGAGTTATGGCCTGGCTAGTCAGGCAGCCAGTCAGGCTAAGAGTGAATAATCTACGGAAGGAGAAATAAATATTAAGCAGAGATTGCGACGGTGACCTGAATGGAAGCCATTGTGATGATCGATTTACTGTAGATCCCTGACCCCAATTCCACACTCCTCAGCATTGTCTGCCTCGTTATTACATTGAAAGGAAGGAAAATGCGCCTCAGACACGAGACCTTCTTGTTTATGTCACTGGAGTACTTTCACGAGACCAGGTTCTGGTGTCCTCTGGCGTCCTCCAAGGGTACCGTTAAGTGGTTGGCAGTTTTTTTTCCTACTTTTCATTTATATTTCACTCGTAACGCAAGGGGTCGTCCGATCGGCTTCAAATTTTGAATGTTGGTGTACGGTAAGTAGGCACTGATTCTGCTATGAGCAAAGTTGTAGGGCGCATCCTAGCATCCTGGAATGGCCCCGATAACTTTCAAAACCCTCTGCAGCGTAGCTTCAGACATTCAGTGAAGGTGCATCGTAATCTGAAGATGCGGGGGGAGGGGGGAGTTAAATTCAAGAATATAGGAGCACATCTGTCAATTTTATGTGTAAAACAGTGTGAAATTTTAGTTGCCATTAAATTATGTTAAACATATTCATAGATTTATATTTACCTGTTAAAACGGCTTCAATATTTAATAGCAGATGCGTTTTGCAGCCAGGACAGGACTTAAGTTTGCTGTGTGCACTAATATTTTTTTTAGAAGATTTGGTATCGCTAGAGTCCGTGTGAAAACTGGAGAATGTGTGTTTCGATCGGCTTCAATTTTTCCGCCCTGATGTGTTTTTCACAAAGCAAGTTTCTCGTTATTACTGGGTTTCATAACTCATAATTTTCGTTTTTTTATAGTGATATTTATTCTCCTCTGGAGAATGCCTTTTTCTTTTTTTTTTTAAAGGCAACAAGATTGATGTGTTGATGAAATTTATTATAAAGTTTGGCTTTCACTCTGTTATGTATATTCTAAATTCTAATTTTATAAATTGGGTTCTACTTAATAACTAGAGAATGACCTATTTGGTCGCCTTCAAACCCTCGAGCCTTGGTGAGCCTTAATTGGAAGTATTTTATATATATTTTATATATATTTTATATATATTTTATATATATTTTATATTTGGAAAGGGGTTTACCTCTGGTGTAAATTATGGGACCCATAGCCTCGGAGAAGTGGATAAAAAGGCTTCAAGAAAGAATATTTGGATTTCTTCCTGAAAGCCATTTGAATAAAAATTATTTTATATTTTATATATATTTTTTCACTGAAAATGGTGATGCCATTTTTAAAGGAATGAACGAGTTACAAATACGTTAGTCATTGTTCACTAATGTTTCCTTTATTAATAATATCGAAACTATATTGACTACATCAACATTTGGAAACAAATCCAACATTATCAGCAGCTAAAATTTTTATTTAGCGATTATCCCCCCAGTAACAATGTATTGATCAGCTTAAGCTCTAGGCTGACCTCGAGCTCACGATCAACTACTCACTGGATCAGTCGTGATAGATCCCAGTGTTGACCTAGCATACATTTTACATCATTCCCTGCAACACTCAGGTTTATGGCGCACATTTGTATGCCCTTCACGCCTGTATAAACAATTATTTGTATTGCAGAGAATGAGTGTGCATCTCGAAGAACAATGAGAAGTATAATGATGTAGATGAACGGTTCATAGAACCGACAAGTTGATAAATTAGACGCATGTGCAACATTTGGGTATCTTGAATGAGGAAACGTTTAGCCACACAGTGGCTTCATCAGTCCATACAAAGGAGAATGGTGAAGAACAGGAGGAGTTTGAAGTAATCAGTCCTTCAACCTTGAGTCGATGTAATCAGTTCATCAATCTTGAAAAGACTGATAAAGCCACTGTGTTGCGAAAAGTTTCCTCATTAAACATGCCCAAGTGTTGCACACGTGTCAAATTTATCAAGTATAATGATACTGATGTGGCTTACATGTGTTACATGTGCTTCTAACATCCTCGTACTCTAATTATTGTATTATGTAATGAAAAACTGTGTATATTGTTGTATAAGAGTAAAAACATAACCTACAGATCTAAAGATCACGAGAGAAACAGTAAAGCAAGTCATAAAAACAATGGCCTGAGTTACAACTTACGGTGTCACCTATAAAGCCACAAATCGAAAATGAAGTTGGGCATTTTGGCTCACCCTCTTCCAGCCTGTCGTCAGAGGCTGCCTTCTGAAAAGACTCGAGTCTTTACTTTCCTTTATCTTGATAATGATTCAGGAAAGACAGAAATGACAAGTTTACATATCAAGTTCGCCGTCTTGTGGTTTTGTCTACCTATAGTTATGAATTTGTTACATTTCAGGTTCTAAACGATGGTCATTAAGGCTGCAGTCATCGTAAGCTACATCATGAATGCTTTACTTTCTGCAGTATGGACTGAAGCAAATTTACAACGAATATTAGTGGAAAAATTTGCTTTTGCAATTAAACTGGCGTTTTAATAAAGAATTCCATGACAATAAATAAGGAGAAAAGAATCTGGCGATTTTCCCTTGATTCTTTCTTGAAATGGAAAATCGCCATTTTATTTTCTCCCTATTTTTTTGCCATGGAATTCTTTATTAAAATGCCAGTTTACTTGCAAAAGCAATTTTTTCTACTAATATTCGTTGTAAATTTACTTCAATTCCTACTGCAGAAAGTAAAACATTCTTGATGTAGCTAACGATGATTGCAGCCTTAATGACGCTAACATTTATTCCTGAACGTAAGCTACTGGGTGAAAAGAATATGATTGTGTTAATGAACGATCACAGTTCTTGCCCCTATCTTTTCATATAAGAAGCCTGGGGGAAAAAACTTCATTAGTTCAGAAAGTCAAGGATAAATAAACGCTGGGGTTATTAAGGCTACGTGTAATCTGTAATCCACATCAGCGCCGTATGTCCCCGGTGGTTTAGCGCTAAGTTTTGTTTATATTAATCTGTAATCCACTAATCCCTAATACGTATAGTGATTAAAATAAACTGGCAATATATACTGACACTAAAAGATATACGCTTCCCGGCATATGCAGCCTTGACAGGTGTACGGGACATAATATACACACAGCTCCCGGTTTATGTAGCCTTGATGTGTGCGGGACAGTAATATACACACAGCTCCCGGTGTAAGTAGCCTTGACATGTGAACGAGACAATATACACACAGCTCCCGGTGTATGTAGCCATGACAGGTGTACGAGACAATATACACACAGCTCCCGGTGTATGTAGCCATGACAGGTGTACGGGACATAATATACACACAGCTCCCGGTGTAAGTAGCCTTGACAGGTGTACGAGACAATATACACACAGCTCCCGGTGTATGTAGCAGTGACAGGTGTACGGGACATAATATACACACAGCTCCCGGTGTATGTAGCCTTGATGTGAACGGGACAGTAATATACACACAGCTCCCGGTGTAAGTAGCCTTGACAGGTGCACGAGACAATATACACACAGCTCCCGGTGTATGCAGCCTTGACAGTTGTACGGGACACTAAAAAATCGACCAATATCTTAAGACGTTATTTGGTATTTAATATAGGGCAGCATAAGACATAAAAATATAAAATATTTACCAAAGTTTCTTAGACCCGTTAAACAAAATTCTGACAGTGATAATGGTTGTAAATCTTTCTATCTTTTTACCAGAATATTATATTACCGATCTATGGAGCAGTGAATAATTAATATTATTCACTCACAGTTCTATAGATTAGCAATATCCTGGTAAAAAGATAAAAAGATTTGCAACCATTATCAATCTGAGCTTTGTTTAATGTGTCAACAGAACGAAGATAAATATTTTATATTTTTGTTTCTTATCCTGCCTTGTTTAACGAGGCATGACTGTCTTTACAGAAGTTGTAGCTATTCTGCTCTTCAGGAAAAGTGCTGGATACAGCCTTTGTGATCTGATGACCAGTTCAGTAGTGCAGTTGGCTCCATGACGGAGCTGCGGCAGGAAGCAAACGCTGGCGTGTGTTACTGTACACAGTGGTGTAAGCTAGTACAGAGGCGAATGTTGTAGCGGTTGGCAGTCTAGTAGAGAGGCACGAAGTAAACAATGGGGTTCGCTATTAGAGACGGTATTGTCTGCTAGCACAGGAACATCGAAGCTAAATTTAACAAAGTGAAAAAGTGACTATTAAATTTTTATTGGGAAGATATTTTTTGCATACAACCTTTATTCAACTAATTCATTTGTTAGTCTTGATGTGTGCCACTAATTCCTTTAAAAATACATGAATTAGTTTATGATTACGTTAACCATAGACAGGGGTGGGCTGGTAGGTGGGTGTTGGCCTGTAACTTGGGGCATGTTGGTAGCTTGGCTGGTGGGCTGGGTATTGGGCCTCTCCCACGTATTCAACTTGAGCCACGAAGCCGGAGTCACCACTCACAGTGTAGGAAACCCTCTGCAGTCGACCGTCAGGAAGATGGACGTAATAGGATCCCTGAGTGTCGTAGCCATTACGAGTTTCTTCGTGGCCGAAATTGCTGCCAGAGTAGTCGTCCTTCACGCCGTAGCTGAAGTTGTACTCTGGATTTATCTGGTTAAAAATAAGATAAGAGATTAAGAGAAAGTAAAATTCCTACCTCTAACAAGCTTTTGAACTCAGTGGTCTCGACTATACAATCTACAGATTGCAAATAACATAAAACAGAAACAGTGACGAATGATAAGGACTTTAAAACGGATTAAAGCGAAACTTCAGTGGCTTTTCTGTCGTATGTTTCCGGGAACATGAAGTAGATACTCTAACTTATTTTTGCTTTTCCTTCCTTTAAACATTTTAACTTTTATTTCTCCTTTGCTTTATCATTTTCCCCTTTCCTTCTCACTCTTTGTCCTCATTTCCCTTAAATATCTTTCATCCAAAAGAGATTTCTTTTATGTTTACAATAACAGGTAAAGTACTCATCATAAAAAATATTAGTTACTTTTATGTGCCGTCTTTGATAAACTTTCTTGTAATTTGTTGCCTTACACTGGTTCACTTTACACTGGTGTTGTATTTTGATCCGCCTGACTGCCCAAAAGTACCGAGCAACCAATAGACTTACTCTTTTGATTATATTGTTATTCAGTGTTCAATATATCAGTAACTTATTCACGAAAACAATGAATTAGTATTGAAACTAGCAAACTGCTCAGAGCTGAGAATTCTTAAAGATAGCAATAAGCTAGTACTTATTTTATTCTTTTGTGTTTTTAGTAAATAACAGAAATGGCACAATACCGTGACTGGAACGACACACAAATAACCCGCACATAGAAGAGAGGAGCTTACGACGACATTTCGGTCCGACTTGGACCATTTACAAAGTCGGACCGAAACGTCGTCGTAAGCTCCTCTCTTCTATGTGGGGGTTATTTGTGTGTGTGTGTTTTTAGTGTTTAGTAAACGTAACACAACCTCCCTAAGCGCAATTTGAATAATGAGCATACGAAGAAGAGTGTACAGCTTTGCTCTCTTTCAACTGAGCAAAGGAACTTACCGTAGGTTCACTGGAGTGGTAGGATGGACGTGGATGATTGTAAGGACCTAGAGGGCCGTAGGAGGGGACTGATGGCTGGTAGCGGGGAAGGAGCTCAGCTGAGGCAGCAGCCACCAGGGCGATCATCACGATAACCTGTAAACCAACGGAAATTTGCTATGAAACCTGCTCCTTGTTACCGAAAAATTCACTGTGAACGTATTTGTTGCGAAGCCACAAAATAAAGTTGACCACATCATAGACTACCTTGGAAGCCATGTTCGGTACTGAGAGAAGGTAGCTGATGTTTTGGCAATGTGGGCGCTGGCTTTATATATATATATACACTGTTTATACCAGAGACTCCACCCACTCTGATTGCGGTGACATCATCGGTTTAGCAAGGGAAAGCAGGGGCGACCTTGACACTCAGCGGATCACAGCCGCCAGAACTGGACCAATACCATACAGGAGACTACACCATAAAGCCTCGTCATTACCCCGAATAAACTTAATGATTATAATTCTAACCATAATTTTTAAAAAGGGTGGACCGGTAAGCCAGCGGAAGGCCTCGGTCAGATGACCAAAAACTCCAGCGACGGGTCATCATATGACTGAGACCCGCGTCAGCAAACATTTGTCCTGTTTCCTGACAAAACCTTACCAACCAACCATTAACCCCGACGTAACAACCCAAGTGGGAATTTAGTTTCGTTGTACGACAGTACTGGCTTCTACCAACCACCGTATCCCTTGGCATATCTGTTTTCTATATATTATAAAAGAAATGAAAAATAGCTCAATATGGAAAAAGTATATGTGCAATCATAGTAATATTTCTACTAACTCTACTGCTCTCCCTATTACTAGTATTAACTATGCTGTTCTTAACATAACTATTTTCATTACTTCCATTGTTGCAATTACTATGCTGCTGGTAATATATTACTGCTGCTGGTAATATAATATTACTGCTGCTGGTAATATATTACTGCTGCTGGTAATATAACATTACTGCTGCTGGTAATATATTACTGCTGCTGGTAATATAACATTACTGCTGCTGGTAATATATTACTGCTGCTGGTAATATAATATTACTGCTGCTGGTAATATAATATTACTGCTGCTGGTAATATATTACTGCTGCTGGTAATATAATATTACTGCTGCTGGTAATATAATATTACTGATGTTGGTAATATAATATTACTGCTGCTGGTAATATAATATTACTGATGCTGGTAATATAATATTACTGCTGCTGGTAATATAATATTACTGATGCTGTTAATATAATAATACTGATGCTGGTAATATAACATTACTGCTGCTGGTAATATAATATTACTGCTGCTGGTAATATAACATTACTGCTGCTGGTAATATAATATTACTGCTGCTGGTAATATAATATTACTGCTGCTGGTAATATAATATTACTGCTGCTGGTAATATAATATTACTGATGCTGGTAATATAATATTACTGATGCTGATAATATAATAATACTGATGCTGGTAATATAATATTACTGCTGCTGGTAATATAATTTTACTGCTGCTGGTAATATAATATTACTGCTGCTGGTAATATAATATTACTGCTGCTGGTAATATAATAATACTGCTGCTGGTAATATAATATTACTGCTGCTGGTAATATAATAATACTGATGCTGGTAATATAATATTACTGCTGCTGGTAATATAATAATACTGCTGCTGGTAATATAATATTACTGCTGCTGGTAATATAATATTAATGATGCTGTTAATATAACATTACTGATGCTGGTAATATAATATTACTGCTGCTGGTAATATAACATTACTGCTGCTGGTAATATAACATTACTGCTGCTGGTAATATAATATTACTGATGCTGGTAATATAATATTACTGATGCTGGTAATATAATATTACTGCTGCTGGTAATATAATATTACTGCTGCTGGTAATATAATATTACTGATGCTGGTAATATAATATTACTGATGCTGGTAATATAATATTACTGATGCTGGTAATATAATATTACTGCTGCTGGTAATATAATATTACTGCTGCTGGTAATATAATATTACTGCTGCTGGTAATATAACATTACTGCTGCTGGTAATATAATATTACTGATGCTGGTAATATAATATTACTGCTGCTGGTAATATAATATTACTGATGCTGGTAATATAATATTACTGATGCTGATAATATAATAATACTGATGCTGGTAATATAATATTACTGCTGCTGGTAATATAATTTTACTGCTGCTGGTAATATAATATTACTGCTGCTGGTAATATAACATTACTGCTGCTGGTAATATAACATTACTGCTGCTGGTAATATAATATTACTGATGCTGGTAATATAATATTACTGATGCTGGTAATATAATATTACTGCTGCTGGTAATATAATTTTACTGCTGCTGGTAATATAATATTACTGCTGCTGGTAATATAATATTACTGCTGCTGGTAATATAACATTATTGCTGCTGGTAATATAATATTACTGATGCTGGTAATATAATATTACTGATGCTGGTAATATAATATTACTGCTGCTGGTAATATAATTTTACTGCTGCTGGTAATATAATATTACTGCTGCTGGTAATATAACATTACTGCTGCTGGTAATATAATATTACTGATGCTGGTAATATAATATTACTGATGCTGGTAATATAATATTACTGCTGCTGGTAATATAATATTACTGCTGCTGGTAATATAACATTACTGCTGCTGGTAATATAATATTACTGATGCTGGTAATATAATATTACTGATGCTGGTAATATAATATTACTGCTGCTGGTAATATAATATTACTGCTGCTGGTAATATAACATTACTGATGCTGGTAATATAACATTACTGCTGCTGGTAATATAATATTACTGCTGCTGGTAATATAATATTACTGCTGCTGGTAATATAATATTACTGCTGCCGGTAATATAATATTACTGCTGCTGGTAATATAATAATACTGCTGCTGGTAATATAATATTACTGCTGCTGGTAATATAATATTACTGCTGCTGGTAATATAATATTACTGCTGCTGGTAATATAATATTACTGCTGCCGGTAATATAATATTACTGCTGCTGGTAATATAATATTACTGCTGCTGGTAATATAATATTACTGCTGCTGGTAATATAATATTACTGCTGCTGGTAATATAATATTACTGCTGCCGGTAATATAATATTACTGCTGCTGGTAATATAATATTACTGCTGCTGGTAATATAATATTACTGCTGCTGGTAATATAATATTACTGCTGCTGGTAATATAATATTACTGCTGTTGGTAATATAATATTACTGCTGCCGGTAATATAATATTACTGCTGCTGGTAATATAATATTACTGCTGCTGGTAATATAATATTACTGCTGCTGGTAATATAATATTACTGCTGCTGGTAATATAATATTACTGCTGCTGGTAATATAATATTACTGCTGCTGGTAATATAATATTACTGCTGCTGGTAATATAATATTACTGCTGCTGGTAATATAATATTACTGCTGCTGGTAATATAATATTACTGCTGCTGGTAATATAATATTACTGCTGCTGGTAATATAATATTACTGCTGCTGGTAATATAATATTACTGCTGCTATTGCTACAATATTACTACTACCACTAATGCTACTACTACTACTACTACTTTACACTTAATACATATCTCGTCTATATTAAAAACTTTCATTTAATAGTAAGTATTATTATTACAGAGTAGAAACTGTTCTTGTCTTGATATTACTTGTACTTTTAAAAGAAACTGTTGCACTTACTGTATGTAATATATAAATTCTAAGTAGATGTTAAGGTTACATACATTTTAATGTATATATTTTACATGAACTAATATGCTCGTACTGTATTTTTAAATATATTAATGCCATTATAAATCTGCTCAGACCTGACCTTTAAAAGTGCATCAGTTATTATTTTTAAGTATATGGTATGTCTGCATAGACTACAGTTACTGCTATTACTATTACTACTATTTCTATTACTACTATTACTGCTATTACTATTACTACTATTTCTATTACTATTATTACTGCTATTACTATTACTACTATTTCTATTACTACTATTTCTATTACTATTATTACTGCTACTACTATTACTACTATTTCTATTACTATTATTACTGCTATTACTATTACTACTATTTCTATTACTATTATTACTGCTATTACTATTACTACTATTTCTATTACTACTATTTCTATTACTATTATTACTGCTATTACTATTACTACTATTTCTATTACTATTATTACTGCTATTACTATTACTACTATTTCTATTACTATTATTACTGCTATTACTATTACTACTATTTCTATTGATATTATTACTGCTATTACTATTACTACTGCTATTACTATTACTACTATTTCTATTACTATTATTACTGCTATTACTATTACTACTATTTCTATTACTATTATTACTGCTATTACTATTACTACTATTTCTATTACTATTATTACTGCTATTACTATTACTACTATTTCTATTACTATTATTACTGCTATTACTATTACTACTATTTCTATTGATATTACTGCTATTACTATTACTACTGCTATTACTATTACTACTATTTCTATTACTATTATTACTGCTATTACTATTACTACTGCTATTACTATTACTACTATTTCTATTACTATTATTACTGCTATTACTATTACTACTATTTCTATTGATATTATTACTGCTATTACTATTACTACTGCTATTACTATTTCTATTACTATTATTACTGCTATTACTATTACTACTATTTCTATTACTATTATTACTGTTATTACTATTGCTATTACTATTACTACTACTGCTATTACTATTACTAATGCTATTACTATTACTGCTACTGCTATTACTATTACTTCTACTGCTATTACTATTATTACTATTACTACTATTACTGCTGGTAATCTTACTATTACTCCTGCTGCTACCATTACTGCTAATATTAGTATTATTATTATTACCACTGCTACGACTCTTACTGCTACTCCTATTTCTATGCTTCTATTACTACCACCACATTACTATTACCTCTATTAATAGTTGTATATTACCATTACAACCGTTACTAGTATGAATACTACTACCACATTACTGTTATTACTACCACCGTTACTAATACTATTATCACCATTACTAGTACTGTTACTACTACTACTACTACCACTACCATTATGAATATATTGGCATTACAAGTACTATTTTTACTGCCATTAAAAATTCTGCTATTACTACCACTATTACTAGTACTATTATTACTGCTACCACCATATCTAGTACTATTATTACTGCTACCACCATATCTAGTACTATTACCACTACCATTGCTAGTCTTACCACAATTACTAATGCTACCACCATTACTAGTGGTGGTAGTAGTACTAGAACTACCACCATTATCAGTACCATTGTTTTACTACCATTATTATTGGTACTCTTATTACTACCACAATTACTAGCATTGCTACTACTACTACAACCACTATGACTACAACCATCATAACTAACCCAGCTAAGGCTGCTGTTACTATTAACATTAAAATTACCACTGTAGATGTAGTAAAATTTCACTAGTAAAACTAGAAATAGTTCTACTATCATTACATGTTCTCTTAGTAAGTTAGTTTATTCAGGTATACACAAATACAGTTACATAGAATTATCATACATAGCAGCATATGTGTAGAGAACCTGGGATAACCCAAAAAAGTCAGACAGAGTGACTTATTTCCATTACTATTACAATTGCAAGATCTACTATCACTAATATTACTACTGTTTATAATAGTGCTTTTCATACTAGTGATGCAAATAACAATGGTTGTTTAATTATAATTACTGTTACAGTAGTTCCTAGTATTAGGATGACTGGTTTCACAAGTATTTTTGTCTAGTGGTGAGAAGTTTACCTTAATGACCCTAATGTAATCTGATGGGCTTTAAACCCCACTAACCAATTATACCTGTCACTGTATAAATATCCACAGCAGGTCACTATACAGATATCCATAGTAGGTCACTATATAAATATCCATAGTAGGTCACTATATATATATACATAGGTCACTATATAAATATCCATTGTAGGTCACTATGTATATACATAGGTCACTATATAAATACCCATAGGTCACTATATAAATATCCATAGGTTACTCTATAAACATCTATAGGCCACTATATACATGTCCATAGTAGGTTACTATATAAATATCCATAGTAGGCTACTATATAAATATTCATAGGTTACTATATAAATATCCATAGGTCACTATATAAATATCCATAGTTGGTCACGATATAAATATCCATAGTTGGTCACGATATAAATATCCATAGTAGGTCACTATATAAATATCCATAGTAGGTCACTATATAAATATCCATAGTAAGTCACTATATAAATATCCATAGTAGATTACTATATAAATATCCATAATAGGTCACTATATAAATATCCATAGGTCACTATATAAATATCCATAGATCACTATAAATATCCATAGGTCACTTTATAAATATCCATAGGTCACTATATATATATACATAGTAGGTCACTATATAAATATCCATAGGTCATTATATATCCATAGGTCACTATATAAATATCCGTAGGTTACTATATAATTATCCATAATATGTCACTATATAAATATCCATTGTACATCACTATATAAATATCCATAGATCACTATATAAATATCCATAGGTCACTATATAAATATCCATAGGTCACTATATAAATATCCATAGGTCATTTTATAAATACCCATAGGTCACTATATAAATTACCATAGGTCACTATATAAATTACCATAGGTCACTATATAAATTACCATAGGTCACTATATAAATTACCATAGGTCACTATATAAATATCCATAGTAGGTCACTATATAAATATCCATAGTAGGTCGCTATATAAATGTCTAGGTCAATGACAAATGGCACGTCATGGATATACACCAAAGTATGCATATTTGTCAATGAATATTCACCGAGTGGTGTATTTCTGTTAGCGAATATTCACGAGGAATATATAGAGGTGTATACACACAACTGTATACAAGACTGTGTACACTGAGAATTTATCTTTATCTCCGTTTTAGCAACAAAGGTGCCCTTAATGGGACACGCATTAGCGACTACACAGTCGCCATTAAGGCGATTGTGTAGTCGATAGGGTTTAAATTCGACAAACCTAATTTTGCTTTATGTAAAATGAAAATGCAGTATTAGACCAAAAAACAGAATGTCTAGTTTAACTTTATGGTATAAACCTTGGTAATAGATACCCACTAACTGGTTTAGGAAGATACGTAAACCAACACTAGGACATAAGAAAACCACATCTAACAACGCATGAGTCACATGATCACATTGTCTATATGATCTCATCCCAGTATGTCATTCTTCAGGTCTGTGTGAAAAATGGTTTTCAAAACCGAAAAGTTGAAGTTTTGAGACACTTATGCAACATATGGTAATCTTTATTAAGGAAACATTTCCTTAATAAAGATTCCCATCTGTTGCATAAGTGTGATTCTTCGGGTCACCAAGTGTCTCACCTCACTTTCCGTCTATATATACTTTCCTTTTAACTTTTGTATGTTAGAAGTGATCAGGGTTTCGGGAGCGAAACGTTTTCTAATTAATATGTCCTTGTGTTTGTTTACGTGTATTTCTAGGTCAACTTTAAAAAAAAAATATGTATATACTTAATATGAAATATTTGTTTTAGTAGTTGTTATCTCTTAAGAGATTTCCAGCACGTAACTGAAAAAAGTTGAGTAAATATGTGAACCAGGGTACAGGTGAGGTTAGAACTCAAGGCAGGTGACTCGTAAAACTCCACTTGCCATGATTTCTAACCCCACCCGTACCCTGGTTTCTTTGTAATTGTTATTGCGATTTCGTGAGGTTTACAATTTTTCGACAGAACAGAATAATACTTTAAAATCGAGCACTGGTTTATATATCACAATTAGGGGTCGCAGCTGAGAGTTGTAATAACATTTCACTTGACTTCATTAACCTGGCCTGACCATTTTTAAAATCAGGACAGAGCATCGTACAGTTATTTGGAGGAAAATAATCAGCAGGTGGAATAAGAACGATATTTTGGCTACAAAAAAAATTCAAATGACTAACAAAAATCTTCAGTTTATTTTACCAAAACTTTTTGAGTTTCAAATCCTGCCATAATTGTTTGTTGAGGCGAATTGTTTTGCGTTTTGTATACTGGTAAACAATTAACAAGCAGAACATTGTTTAAGAAACGATTGTTTGTATGTAAACAAACAGTAAAGAGAGAACGCAAGTCATCTGTTATACGAATTTTAAAACAAAAAAAATCACAATGAAATTTAAAATGTTATCAACTTAATTGTTAGAGATGATCGAACAAGGATTTATTATTGTTATTGAAAGTGATTTAGAGTTGAGGTAGAATTTGTTTTGATAACAGACATGTAAAAGTATCGTGTGAGACAGAGAGCCGGAGCCAGAGAGCCGGAGACAGAGAGCCGGAGACAGAGAGCCGGAGCCAGAGAGCCGGAGCCAGAGAGCCGGAGCCAGAGAGCCGGAGCCAGAGAGCCGGAGCCAGAGAGCCGGAGCCAGAGAGCCGGAGCCAGAGAGCCGGAGCCAGAGAGCCGGAGCCAGAGAGCCGGAGCCAGAGAGCCGGAGCCAGAGAGCCAGAGCCAGAGAGCCAGAGCCAGAGCGCCAGAGCCAGAGAGCCAGAGCCAGAGCGCCAGAGCCAGAGCGCCAGAGCCAGAGCGCCAGAGCCAGAGCGCCAGAGCCAGAGCGCCAGAGCCAGAGCGCCAGAGCCAGAGCGCCAGAGCCAGAGAGCCAGAGCCAGAGAGCCAGAGCCAGAGAGCCAGAGAGAGAGAGAGAGAGAGAGAGAGAGAGAGACTGTTAAGTCCTAATGGAGGTAAAACAAATTACATCTATATTCGTCAGTTCAAAACTTGATGGCGTTTCGGTGCGCCCTTAGCCATTATTAAATCACGAATAAGCAGAGGGAGAAAGCCAGAAGTCAGGTCAAGGCAATGGGAGGTGGGAAGCCAGCCAGGGTCAGGTCAGGTCACGTGAGTTCTGAATATTAGGGCATTTGACAATGTACTTAGGCAATTATTGTTGATATACTTCCCAGTGAGCACTAAACTATTATGAATCATGTTCAGAGCAGCTTTCTGTTCTTGTAACATTCATTGCCATCCAAAATAAGCAGAGTTCATCACGTAGAGGTGGGCTATGTTAGGTAAGGTTTGCCAGGACGTGTTTCCTGACGCAAATCTGGGTCATATGATGACTTGCAGCTAGAGGTTTTGGTCACCTGACCAAAGCCTTCCGTTGGCTTACCAGTCCACCCTTTTAAAATTATAGTTATAACTATAGCCATTAGGACATTTCTCTAGGGATGAGTGTTTTTCGAATTTTAAAGACACAAGCATATACAGAAACAAAGAAAGGGCTAAGATTCTTATTATGGATGCTTTAATAACACTATTGAAACTGGAATTACCATTACTCTTTTTGCTGCTACTATTCCCAAAATTGTATTACAAGAAAATATACCATGGAAATTAGTGTTTCTGATCTTGTTTTCCACTCTTTTCAAGTCAGATATTTGTTCAGGATCTCAGGAATAACATCAGACCCAGATGGAGTACCAAGAACAGTACATTCAGTAGGATGCTTGTACTCTTGCAGGACAAGTGTGACTTGCTCTATACTAGCTGTTGCAGGACCCTAGTTCACACTTTAAGGGTTTGAAGGCGAGTCCTAGTCTCTCTCTCTCTCTTTGCACCTTGATAATTATAATGTCCTCTAGCAAGGATGCTGTGGTGCTCGCAAACGTGACATCAAGGAGGAGATGGTGAGCTCATTGGTCAGACCTCGGTGACTTTTTAGTGGTCAAATATTGCTTAATTGGTGTACACTGATGCAAATTATGAAGGTGTCGAAATTTAGAACTTATTATTCTAAGAGCTTCAGGCTGGGAGGTTGAAATGTACTATCTAGAAAAGATGTTTCTAGCGTATATAAGTAGTAAACTTATCGAAAAATTGGATCTTAACCAATGTATTGCTTTTATTGTCTATGTTAATATTAAATGTGGTATCTTTAGAGGACCTTAAAAAAAAACAAGTGCTAAACCCGTATAGGGTCATACAGTGCTCAGAAGAGCCTTGAATAAGTTGATTCTGAATAATTTATAACATACTAATAAAGATATATATTATTCTGTTGGTGTGCTCTTAATACCTAGACTTTCACAGGTCACACATGGCTTGACCTCTCAGATTATATAAATACAAATTATCTTCAATGTTTTGATGTTGAAGCATTACAAGGATCCGCAATGATGTTTATTTCATATATTCCACTATTAGACAAATCTTATTGTGGAATATATGAAAGTTACTCATTTTTTTAGTATCTCCTATAAGAACTGTGAATAAATAAGCATTTCAGTGGTAGTGCATTGATCCTGGTGAATCGTTTTTGATTAGCGAACTAAAGTTGCCTCTTCATTGGATCAAATACGATTACTGTATAACCTCAATTGGCTTAGCACTTCCCCGTGAATATATTAATAATTAGGGTAATAAGGTATGAGTGATCTTGTTAATTATCATGGGAAACTAGTGTAGTATTTTTTTGCATGTTGAGGATAATCTACCGTTCCGTCGTAAGTGATGTATATTTTTCTTTTGTAGATCCAAGTCAACGGAGTCTGTCGAAATCCATCCTGAACGGGTCATCACTTAAGCAAGATACACGTTGTCATTTTTTTTCATTTCTCATGATAAAATACAGTCAATCTTGTCGCTACTGATTACTTATCTGAAGTTGTATGATTATGTTAAATATAAATAAATGAATATAATAGAAGGAAAACGAGAGTGACTTTCAAGGTGACTCAGTAATATGATTTAAATGGAATTTCCGAAATGGGTCTGAACTAAATTAATGAGACTATTTTTTTTTTTTTTGGGTTGAGAAAAACTCGTAATAATGTGGAAAATCTTCAACATTACGGGCATATAATAAGTAAGATATTTGACAATTTTGTTAAAATGGTTAATGTTGGTGCCATGGCAGGTTGGTGCCATCGACTGAGGGATCGTAATTCTGATACGTCAGTCTAAGATGTTAGAAGTACGGATTCGACTCATTTGAACGTACATTTTGCCTAAACTTAACTATGCAAGTAATTTTCATAATGGACATTGGAATCAGCGATAATCATAGTTAATTCTCAGAAAAATTCGAAGATAGGTATAATGTTTGCCAGGAATCAGGACAAGTGTTTCCTGACACGGGTCTTATTCATGCGATGACCCACAACTGGAACTTTGGGTCATCTAAGGACTTCCGCTGGCTTAACGGTTCACCTTTTAAAAATCATGGTTATGATTATATCAATTATTAATATTATATTATTGTAACAAAATTCGAAGAACTATAATTCGAAGAATTCTGTTCCACTTCCCATGGGGAAGTGGAACAGAATTCTTCCTCCGTAAGCCATGCGTGTTGTAAGAGGCAACTAAAATGCCGGGAGCAAGGGGCTAGTAACCCCTTCTCCCGTATAAATTACTAAATTTAAGAGAAACTTTCGTTTTTCTTTTTGGGCCACCCTGCCTTGGTGGGATACGGCCGGTGTGTTGAAAGAAAGAATAAAACATTTTAATCTCAGCCGACGAGTGAAGAATTCTAACCCGAACTCCTAACATCCAAGTAATTTCATACTGGACATTAGAAACTATTATATCCATAGCTAACATTCAGCAAATCGCTTCACACGGTGAGGGTCCGGGTTCGATTTTCGGAGTGTAAACATTGGACGTGTCTCCTTACACTGGTTGTCCATGTTCACCCATCAGTAAAATGGGTACCTGGGTGTTAGTCGACTGGTGTGGGTCGCATCCTGGGATCAAATTGACCTAATTTGCCCGAAATGCTCAGCATAGCAAGCGGCTTTCTGTATAGTAGTATGTCATTGATGTCAGCTATGGTCTGTATACCTTGTACATGTACTTGTAGTAAATAAATATATTATTATTATTATTATTATGGCAGTAGGGGATAATGAAAGACAAAGCAACAACAACTATATACACCACAACAGTACATGATTGAACATAACATAGTATTTAATTCTCTCTCTGCTACCAACACGTTACAAGCATATATACGTATTCATAGTTTTAGAGATGTGAAAAAGACAAGTTCTCCCTTCACTAGTTGGTAGAGCGTCGTTTTCTTTGAGTTTTTCTTTTTTACTCAAAAAACACACACATTGGTAATAACCATATGTGATGTATTTTCCCAACCACCTAAAAGGCAGACATCGGAGCTCACTTGTTTACAGTGGTGTCACCGGTGGGTCTAATACACTTCCTACTTCCCTTTCCTTAGCCCAAGTAGTTCAGTAAGTGCTTTCAAGCACTTACTACCCATTGGACTACCCATTGTTACCCATTGGAGTCGCCGAGCAGACCCTGCCATCAACCACCCATTAACGTATCCATTGTTACCTTCAGGACTCCGCTGAAAGGGGCAAAACCAGGTCGATTTCTTCTTTTTCTTTGGGGTATTTCATGACTTCTCTTATAGATAAGGTAGGGTCGATCAGGACTCTGCCAGGGGTGCCCTTGGCAGGCGAGCCCCTGCCAGGCGTGCCCCTGCCAGGCGTGCCCCTGCCAGGCATGCCCCTGTCATTAACATAAACATTTCTTCTGGCCGTGGTGTTGCCGGAGCTGCTGTTGTCGGCCACTGTGTTGCCGGGGCTGCTGTTGTCGGCCACTGTGTTGCCGGGGCTGCTGTTGTCGGCCACTGTGTTGCCGGGGCTGCTGTTGTCGGCCACTGTGTTGCCGGGGCTGCTGTTGTCGGCCACTGTGTTGCCGGGGCTGCTGTTGTCGGCCACTGTGTTGCCGGGGCTGCTGTTGTCGGCCACTGTGTTGCCGGGGCTGCTGTTGTCGGCCACCGTGTTGCCGGGGCTGCTGTTGTCGGCCACCGTGTTGCCGGGGCTGCTGTTGCCGGACACTGTGTTGCCGGGGCTGCTGTTGCTGGCCGCGGTGTTGCCGGGGCTGCTGTTGCTGGCCGCGGTGTTGCCGGGGCTGCTGTTGCTGGCCGCGGTGTTGCCGGAGCTGCTGTTGCCGGCTACGGTGTAGTCTGCCACGGTGTTGCCGGGGCTGCTGTTGTCGGCTACGGAGTTGCCAGGGCTGCTGTTGCCGACCACGGTGTTGCCGGAGCTGCTGTTGCCGGCCAGGGTGTTTCCGGAGCTGCTGTTGCCGGGGCTGCTGTTGTCGGCCACTGTGTTGCCGGGGCTGCTGTTGCCGGCTACGGAGTTGCCGGGGCTGCTGTTGCCGGCTACGGAGTTGCCGGGGCTGCTGTTGCCGACCACGGTGTTCCCGGAGCTGCTGTTGCCGGCCAGGGTGTTTCCGGGGTTGCTGTTGCCGGCCACTGTGTTGCCAGGGCTGCTGTTGCCGGCCACTGTGTTGCCGGGGCTGCTGTTGCTGGCCGCAGTTTTGCCGGAGCTGCTTCTGTTGGCCGCGGTGTTGCCGGAGCTGCTGTTGCTGGCCAATGTTGCCGGGGCTGCTGTTGCTGGCCACGGTGTTGCCGGGGCTGCTGTTGCTGGCCAGTGTTGCCAGAGCTGCTTTGCTGGCCAGTGTTGCCGGG
Organism: Cherax quadricarinatus; assembly: GCF_038502225.1. Taxonomy (NCBI): domain Eukaryota; kingdom Metazoa; phylum Arthropoda; class Malacostraca; order Decapoda; family Parastacidae; genus Cherax; species Cherax quadricarinatus. The sequence goes on along the minus strand of NC_091363.1, from coordinate 14,081,783 downwards.
GCTGCTGTTGCTGGCCAGTGCTGCCAGAGCTGCTTTTGCTTGAAAAGGAGCATCAGTTGTGTTTTATATTGCGTGGCTTGTTATCAGTGTTAGATAATTTTTGGTCATGGTTATGTACGTGTACGAGACCGTGTGCAGACCGTGTACAGACCGTGTGCAGACCGTGTGCAGGCCGTGTGCAGACCGTGTACAGACCGTGTGCAGACCGTGTACAGACCGTGTGCAGACCGTGTGCAGGCCGTGTGCAGACCGTGTACAGACCGTGTACAGACCGTGTACAGACCGTGTACAGACCTTGTGCAGACCGTGTGCAGGCCGTGTGCAGGCCGTGTGCAGGCCGTGTGCAGACCGTGTACAGACCGTGTGCAGACCGTGTACAGACCGTGTACAGACCGTGCGCGCTGGACATGAGCAGAAGGGCGAGAAACCGATGCTGAAAAGTTATTTATTAAACTTCTAACTCAATTAGCTTCGACTGACCACATTTACCTCAGTGATTTAAGCAGCATTTGAAGCCTATACATTGTGTTTGAAGTGACTTTTTGCCTTAAAAATAGAAAAAAATAAAATAAATATTGCCCTATTCTATAGGGAACTATCCCTTTTCTACAAAATTTTTAAGATGTGCAATGCACTAGTTAACAGATGAAAGATAAAGGCTTGATAATGTTGGTACTAACCCCGTTTGAGCGAAAATATCAATAGATTGAATAGTAAAAAATGTTGAAGTTATTGAATTTTTAAAGGATTTTTTTTTTTGCCAGAAAATCAATAAAAATAAAGCGGTAAAAAATATCGCAAATCTCTTTTATATGCTAGTAGGACCATCATTACTTTATAACGTGTGCAAAAATCACTCCTATAAATATTTTCGCCAAAAAATGGAAAATAATGTCAACTTATTCCTGAGTTATACCTACATTACGTTTTCTGTAAAACTCTACGGTGATGGCACGCCACATTTCAGTATGTTGCGAACCTCTACACATGTTGACAACCCACAGGTGACTGAGCTGTTGTCACTCCCTGAATTTGAGTGGAGTCGTCAGAGAAGTATCAGTGTAATGTACTGAGAATGAAAGAATCATAAAAATCATAATTTTTGGAGGAAAAAAAAAAACACATTGCTGTCATGTCTTTTTGATGACATCAAGAACAAAAAAAAAATTACATTTTTGTAAAATCTTACTTAGAAATATTATAGAAACAAGCTAATTACATCAATATGTTGCCAGAATTATGCACTATTTTTTCGGTAAGAAAACATTTTTCTCCATAAATTTTTAATTTTCCTTTTTTATCACTTCTAAAAATTCGTGCTCTTCTTAGCTCTCCTGCAGTGCTCCATTTTCTAGTCCTTAGATTTACCCCACTTCTACTATCACTATCACTTCTTTACTACTATTCTAAGGTTTCTGTTGTTTACCTTCTCCCCTTCCTGTCTCACGTGGTAAAAACTACTTCCCCTACTTTTTACTACTACTGCCACTACTACTACTACCATTATCAGCACTGCCACTGCTTTTTCTTCCTCTGTTTCTCCCATCCCTGTTCTCTTCGCCTGTATATACTGGCTCACTCATTCTCTTCTGTCATTGGACCGGCAAGCCAGCAGAAGGTCTTGGTCAGATGACCGAAACCTCTAATGGCTGGTCATCATCTGACTAAGATCTGCGTCAGGAAACACTTGTCCTATTTTCTGACGAACCTTACCTAACCTTCTGTCTGTGTGACTGTAAATGGTCCAAGTCGGATTTATCGTCATCAAAAGCTCCTCTCTCCTACGTACGGGTTATTTGAGCCTTATTTCAATCACGTTATTATGCCTTTTTTTTTTCTTTTCTAAACAAACCATTCTTAAAATTGTTTAATCTTGAATCATTGCCGCTAAATTTTCCCTTTATCAAAAACATATTCCAATAGATTATTTTTTCCATGTAACTATTTTTTTAAAAGATAAGAATATAACTCCTCGCAACAATTTTAGACATCCTGCTGGAGATGATCAGCCAGACTGGTATGGCTATGTGGGCCTACTATAACAGCCAGGTGCGTCAGGCAGCCTCTAGAGAAGCTAGATCTCTGAACTGTCTGTAAGAGTAATATTGTTGTACCCTTCCCTCTCCGAGCTGTTAGTCACTCTTAATACAATATCCAAGAAGAGAAGCTAATACCGCATTTCGCGGCTTATTAGACGCATTTTTCCCATAAAATGTCTCCCAACAACCATCCTGCGTCCTATTAACTGAAGGACAGACGGGAGCTATAAGTCTGAGGTATGGGATAGGCTGTATCTCTTCCAGTTACGTCCGATGCCGAGCCATTGAAACTAAAACAATACTTGAAGCTGCGTCTTATAAGCCGGCTGCGTCTTATAAGCCGCGAAATACGGTAACTGATTGTATAACGAATTTTTTCAGATTATTTATCATTAAATTTGGCTAGGTTATCTTTCAGGAAATTCTTCAGGATAAACCAGTGTGCATTATTCAGATAAACTAATTTATTATAGAATTATATACTTAACCCAAGTGAGTAGTGCTTAATGCAGTTTTTATAATTATCAAGCTGACAAATGAAACGTTAATTAACAGCATAATAAATAACAGAAATTAGTACTCTACTTTGGAATATAAATCACCAAATGTTCAGCATATTAATATCAAGAAAATAATATACAAATAACCCTCACATAGGAAAGGAGAGCTTACAACGACGGTTCTGTCCGACTTAGACCATTTACAAAGTCACAAGGCCGAAACATCGTCGTAAGCTCTCCTCTTCTACGTGTGGGTTATTTGCGTAATGGTCCAGTCACGTTATTGTGCTTTTTTCATTTAAGATAATTATATATTTTTTTTAATATAAGCAACTCATCGAATTGTGTATACAGTACACACACACATAAAAAGATTCTCAGCTCCAAGGAATTAAAAACTCTTCGAGGTGATGTGTAAAAATGTTTGGAAAGCCTGGGAAAGTGCTTATGGAGGTGTTTATGGGCAAAATTCTACCTCGTGATCAGTGTATAACAGTTAAACCAGTCATTCTGGTATATAACAGGCACAGGCACATATAAAACTGCGAAAAGCATACCTAATCTATCTACACAGTTATTATCACAGGGAAAATTAACCAAAGAAATGCATCTTGTGAATCTTCTCCAACAGGACTTAAGCTGCTGGGAAATGGCTATAGCGATACACAATGAAACGATATAGCCATAACGTATATTAACACAACCGACACTGCTCACTGACCAAACTAGATTGAGGGTAAGGACAGTACCTCATACACTAAAAGCACAGACCCGGGGAAGAATATCTTGGGAAGCACACAACTCAAACATTTTAACCTGATCCTGGGTAGAGTACCAAGAACAGATGGTACACACAATACCACATGTATTTACGTAGATACCTGGAAAACGTAGGTAACCACAGCCCTAAACCTTGGAAGTTTCAGGAGCTGTCTAGAATAATAAACAAGCCAAGGGAAGAACGCATTAGACAGCTCCTTGCACTGTGGCAACTACGTACTAGGAATAACAAAACCTAATCTAGAAAGCACCAGACAGTCCAAATACTAGAGCACAGGCCTAGTTAACGTACACTCTAGGCAGGACACAGCCTGGGAAAGTACTTTGTTGACAGTATCATGTTATCGATGGTGTTTACAAAAAATAAAATATTTTGGTCAATTTAATCAGTATGTAGTAAAAAGTGGCTAAGCTTAGTTTGGTATTAAGAGAGTTGTGTAAATACATCTATTATTGTGCCTTGTGAACTGTGCAGTAAGCTGAGGGATTGTGAGAAACTGGTGGTACTTTGTGAGGGTGTTCGTGGTGGTGATTGCGGATAGTCAGTGTGTGGGTGGTGGTGATTGCGGGTAGTCAGTGTGTGGGTAGTGGTGATTGCGGGTAGTCAGTGTGTGGGTGGTGGTGATTGCGTGTAGTCAGTGTGTGGGTGGTGATTGCAGGATGGTGTGTGGGAGGTGATTCCGGATAGTCAGTGTGTGGGTGGTGGTGATTGCGGGTAGTCAGTGTATGGGTGGTGGTGATTGCGGGTAGTCAGTGTGTGGGTGGTGATTGCGGGTAGTCAGTGTGTGGGTGGTGGTGATTGCGGGTAGTCAGTGTGTGGGTGGTGGTGATTGCGTGTAGTCAGTGTGTGGGTGGTGATTGCAGGATGGTGTGTGGGAGGTGATTCCGGATAGTCAGTGTGTGGGTGGTGGTGATTGCAGATAGTCAGTGTGTGGGTAGTGGTGATTGCGGGTAGTCAGTGTGTGGGTGGTGGTGATTGCGTGTAGTCAGTGTGTGGGTGGTGATTGCAGGATGGTGTGTGGGTGGTGATTGCGGGTGGTGGGGAGTGCGGGTAGTCAGTGTGTGGGTGGTGGCAGTGGGTGTGATAATGGTGAGGTATGACTTGTTGTGCTGTTGGACAGAATGGTGGAAGCAGTGAAAGTGTTTGCTGTCAGTAGCCGTAATGGTGGTTTTTAGTTGTATTAAAGGTGAGTATAATTGAAAGTAGTTGTACAATTGGTAGCGGTTGTGGTAATAATATTGTAATGTAACACAAGCCAGCATAGTACAAAATTAACTTTACGCTGCCATTACAAAATAAAAATTAGGCGAATTTACATCCTTGCAGCATCTGCTTGGCATTTGAAGACCCAATGTCGACCTTTAGTGCTTGTTGTAGTCTCGTCCAGTCCAGGTATTTCCTGTTTCTTCTTGACTACCTTGAGAATTCGTCCGCCTCTCGACTCAGCTGGGGAAGTAAAGGTCATCATCCCACCTCGACCTTTCCTGTCCAGACACTCTGACTGGGTCTTTGATTTACTCTGTTTATAGATTATTACTTTTATGTTTCACTGGTACTGCTTTAATTATTTGTTTTTTATGCTAATTTCAGTTCCCAATAGCTTGTTACAATTTTAGCTTTAATTTCAATGCTTAATTAGCCTTAAAAATCTGTTTATCGTAGTCGTGAAGAGTCATGACTACGGTGCTCTTCACACTAACACCAAGACTGAGGGACTGATTACCTCATCTTTTGTATATAGTTCTACTGTCTTCAAATTATATCCTAGAATTTGTATTGATAAAGCCACTGGATGGCGAAACATCTACAATAAAGATACGCAGATGTTGCACACGTCTTAATTTCCAACATGCACTATTGCTCATAGTAAACACACACATCATGAGATATACTTGTCAGTACATAAGCAAAGTATGAAAGAACTTCTTCCTGCTCGTATATTAATAATAAGCCCTGACTGATAGTGTTGGAGAACTGTAGGAAGTGGGGCACTGTAGGAGTGACACAAGGCATTGTAGGAGGGAGTTGGAATGTTGTACGAGAGGCGATGCTCGGTTTAGACGGCGGCCATGACGACGGCTAAGAGGAATACCTGTTAAACAGGATACTGAAAATATATGTATATCACAATTAAGCACATTTTTTTAAGGAGCACTGCTTTCTCTGAAAGCCAGTAAATGACTTAATAAATTAGTTTACCTTGAAGGCCATGTTCGGTTGTAAGAGAGAGAGAGAGAGAGAGAGAGAGAGAGAGAGAGAGAGACGTATGCAGTGATATTCAAGTGGGTTTATATAGCAAAGGACCTTTTTACGCCAGAGGAAGGCCTAGGTCAGATGACCAAAAACTTCAGTGGTGGGTCATCAGATGACTGAGACTCGCGTCAGAAAACACTCCTGTTTCTGATGAATCTTACCTAACCTCAATACTTGTTATCAAGACTAACACAAGAGGGAAAGCACGAGAAACCTTGACACTGGCAGCAGTTACCGCTGGACCTTGACCATTTTCGTATCTTTCCCAGGAGGTACAACAGTACTAAGGGCATGAAAAAGCATAAACACATCCATCACGTCATGTTCTAATTAACAAGTGAGTTTTCCTAACAAAATAATACGTGCAACAATTCACCGGTATACTAACAATCAGGTACACATCAATCCTCTAAATAAGAATTTAATAAAGCACTCAGTATATACACATTAGGGTGGTCCAAAAAAATATTGAATTTTAATCGTGACACGTGTCATCCTAATACCTCCATACATTTCTTCTGGTGAAATTTCTGTTCCCTTCCTTAATATTTAAGGGTCCCGAAAAAAATACAAATTTCCACCCCCATCCCCATAGAAGATAATGAAAAGTGAAACGCATTTATGTTGCATTTTTTCAAGACAACAGCTGAGCTAATACTCTCGAATGGTATTGCTCGGGGTCTCATCCTTTGTGATGGATGAGTAATATCCCTAGCAGCACTGTCCTTCACAAACTTTAACGATGTGACGGAGGCGATGAAACATTGGTTGGTTTCAACTTGATGCACATTTGGGAAAATTAGGTGAAAGAATTTTCCAGGTCTTCGTAGCCACGAAGTCGTGAAGTGGTTTTTGAGAAAAGAATCTTTTGCAATCAAGTCACTTCACTCTCTTCTGTCTCTTCTTGACATTCTATCAGTAAAGCTTTCTCTTCTCACCCCGCAAGGGAGATGCCTGGATACCGGTGAAAGGGGTTAGGGGGGCTATCCATAGAATATCACCTGTTTTCGCTTTACTTAGGTCGAACCTGATTGCCTCTCATTCCCCGAAGATGTATGATCCTTATGGGTTCGTGCTTCCAACCTAAACCTAATAATAGGATTCGTCTCCAGTCCAGTTATTGAAACACAGATGACCAACCAGTTCCTCGGACACATACCATCGGTGGCGTTAAGGCAGTGCTCGCCAGCTGACGATTCTGAATATGAAGTCTAGGACACAATTTCTAGGATATATATATATATATATATATATATATATATATATATATATATATATATATATATATAAATAATATATATATATATATATATATATTATATATATATATATATATATATATATATATATATATATATATATAACACACTGGCCGATTCCCACCAAGGCAGGGTGGCCCGAAAAAGAAAAACTGTCACCATCATTCACTCCATCACTGTCTTGCCAGAAGGGTGCTTTACACTACAGGACTCAAGTCCGGTCTGCCGGTTTCCATGAATCCCTTCATAAATGTTACTTTGCTCACACTCCAACAGCACGTAAAGTATTAAAAACCATTTGTCTCCATTCACTCCTATCAAACACGCTCACGCATGCCCGCTGGAAGTCCAAGCCCCTCGCACACAAAACCTCCTTTACCCCCTCCCTCCAACCTTTCCTAGGCCGACGCCTACCCCGCCTTCCTTCCACTACAGACTGATACACTCTTGAAGTCATTCTGTTTCGCTCCATTTTCTCAACATGTCCGAACCATATATATATATATATATATATATATATATATATATATATATATATAATTTTTTTTTTTCAACAAGTCGGCCGTCTCCCACCGAGGCAGGGTGACCCAAAAAAGAAAGAAAACAATTTTCTTCTTATTCTTTTTAGTAATCTTTACAGGAAAAGGGGTTACTAGCCCAGTGTTCCCGGCATTTTAGTTGACTTTTACAACACGCATGGCTTACGGAGGAAAGATTCTTATTCCACTTCCCCATGGATATAAAAGGAAAAGTAATAAGACCAAGAACTATTAAGATAAAATCAAAGAAAACTCAGATGAGTGTGTATAAATAAATGTGTACATGTATGTGTAGTGTGACCTAAGTGTAAGTAGAAGTATATATATAATATATAAATATATATATATATATATAAATATAATATATATATATATATATATATATATGTATATATAATTATATGTATGTATATAATAAACACACACTTGTATGGTAAATATTTTATTCATAGAAATTTTACTAATTTTTCATACATTGATATTTTACACTTCGCTATTTTTTATAAGGTAGACTTTGATTATAATACACATACTGTATATTTTTACTAAATTTTATTTTCCCATTGAAAAAAAGACAAATTTAAATTCTTTATAGGCACAAAAGTTAATTTCACTCGATGACTAAATTAACCATAGACAGGGGCGGGCTGGTAGCTGGGGGTGGGCTTATAGCTAGGCTGGTAGGCTGGGTATTGGGCCTCACCCTGGTATTCAACTTGAGCAATGTAGCCGGAGTCACCGTTCACAGTGTAGGAAACTCTCTGCAGTCGACCGTCGGGAAGCTGAACGTAATAGGATCCCTGAGTATCGTATCCATTACGAGCTTCGTCTTGACCGAAATCGTTACCCGAGTTGGCGTCCTTCACCAGCCAGTTGAATTTGTACTGAGGAACACCCTAGGTGGTAAAAAAATAAAAAAGACATGTTTAACTATTATTTAGCTTTTCTTTATATTTTTCGACGTATTATTTTATCTGAGTTGGGAAGTAAACGTTCACAACGATAACTGCTAAATTTGATATACACTTAAATCTCATAGAATAAATCTATAATTGGAGAGAAAAAATTATAAACTTATTATACATTTGGTTAACGAAGTGACAAGCTTTTACTTGTTGACAAGAAGTGCAAATTTTTCTTTGCTTTGGGCCTGTGTGTTTGCTTCTGTGAATCAGTAAGCAACAGATTGGCGGCAGATTTTTCTGCAATGAATTCTTCTGAAAAGGATCACTATAATTAAATTTGGGGAAAGATCAATTAAGGAGAAGGTTGGTCAGTCATTTCGGAGACCAGTCAGCCGCTCAGTCAGTGATTAAAGAAGTTGTGATAAAGGCTAAACCAAGGAAGACAAAGACCTGTTTATCCGTATTTATGATATCAGTTCATATCTGATGAACGATCAGTGGACACTGTACACAGCGTACAGAAAAAAAAATGGTTAACTTAGCTTAATATTAAAACACTGTCTTGTTACATTTCCTGTTGTTCCTTGTAAATTAAGAATTGAATAATCTGTGACCATTCCTGTTTAATGCTTATTAAGATAAGAGATAAGATTTCGTTCGGATTTTTAACCCCGGAGGGTTAGCCACCCACTGGGATAACCCAAGAAAGTCAGTGCGTCATCGAGGACTCTAATTTATTTCCATTTGGTCCTCAATCTTGTACCCCAGGATGCGACCCACACCAGTCGACTTACACCCAGGTACCTATTTGCTGCTAGGTGAACAGGACAACAGGTGTAAGGAAACGCGTCGAAATGTTTCCACCCGCCGGGAATCGAACCCGGGCTCTCCGTGTGTGAAGCGGGAGCTTTAGCCACCAACAAAAAATTTGCTACTTCAGTAAAAGTATACATATTTTTGCCCTATTTGAGGAGGCTAATTTTGAGACTATAAAAATAATTCAACGCAGTCCTTTAGTTACCAAAAAAATTACAAATATTTTTCATACATTTTGAATATTGTTAAGGAGGTGAAGACTAGTGAACAGCATCATGTACGTAACCCAAAGATGCTGTTATAAATTTTCTTTTGAAAACCAATGCATGTAAGAGTGTCCCTTACATTGCTGAAAAGCTGGTGACAGCTGGACGGTATGTGCATTCATCCAACTGTGCAATGTACTGCATTTTGTAACTGTGAATGAAACATTCCGTATATAAAAATTTTTGATGTGATGTGTCAATTCAGACTTAATATTTTACATCAGAATACTTGGATTAATAAAGTTGACATTCATTTACTTCAAAAATAGATTAAACTTTGCTCAGTGTTGTTATTGAAATATTCTTAGAAAACTTATTCCCACGCTATAAATTTTACCAGTAACTTCTCATTCAATAACTAAAGAAGTTCTTGGTTTTAATAGTGTGTTTACTGGTGCTTAATATTCCTCATATGTAGGAGAAAGAATGTAACGGTAGATTTACACTGAAATAATTACTAATTCTCTACAGAACGGACACTTTAGAAGGATGGGTCTCCATGAACTGCATCCTCTTAGATTGTTAGGACTTACTGAAGGTGCTGGAGCTCTGTAGGAGGGACGCGGGGCACTGTAGGAGGGAGGTGGAGGGTTGTAGGAGGGGCGTAGCTCGGCTAATGTGGCGACCACAAGGGCGGCCAGGAGGATTACCTGTAAAACACGGTATTGCAAAATGTCTTAGTGAAATAAAAATGTATTTTCTTTGAGACAACGATATAGTATTTAAAACTCGTTAAGTGACTGAATCGGATAGTTATAGCTCACTTTGGAAGCCATGTTCAGCTGTGAGGGAAGAGCGAGAATGATGTGCAGTGATACACACACGGGGTTTATATATCAGAGGCTCCTCAGATCTTGTCATGAAGACTGACACAAGAGGGAAAGCCTGAGAGAGACCTTGACACTGGCAGCAGTTACCACTGGACCTTCACCGCCTCCACACCTTCCCCAGGAGGTACAACAATAGTCACGACGTGACAAGCCCAATCACTCACCAATAACCATAAGCATTTCGCTCTGTTAAAACTTGTGATTCTTCCTAAGACCCTTGACATGCGAAGATATTTTGAGGTATCTGTAGTGTGTTCTCTTGTTAGTGTTTTAGACTTAAATTTATTGGCTACGTGAGGGGTCATTTGGCAGCACCTAACCTGTAAACTAACAATCAGAAATATATGCATGCCTAAATTATAGATTTCAGTATATTCTAAATGTATATACATAGATATAAACACATTATGTCTGTGTGTGTTTATGTATATACATTGAGGTTTTACGAGGCCTGGTCTCAGACCGAGCCGCGGGGGCGTTGACCACCGAACCCCTCTCCAGATATACTCCAAGTATAATACATCCACACTTAATTTCAGCTAATGTACAATGAGAGAGATACGCCTTTTGATAAACATGTACAGGAAAGGATACTTATGGGTATATACACTGGGTGATATATATTATATATATATATATATATATATATATATATATATATATATATATATATATATATATATATATCGAGATAATAGAGAGAGTGTTAGAGAGTGGTGAAGCAATGTAAAAAGAGAGCAAATGAGAGAGTGGGTGAGATGTTATCAGCAAATTTTGTTGAAAATAAGAAAAAGTTTTGGAGTGAGATTAACAAGTTAAGAAAGCCTAGAGAACAAATGGATTTGTCAGTTAAAAATAGGAGAGGCGAGTTATTAAATGGAGAGTTAGAGGTATTGGGAAGATGGAGGGAATATTTTGAGGAATTGTTAAATGTTGATGAAGATAGGGAAGCTGTGATTTCATGTATATGACAAGGAGGAATAACATCTTGTAGGAGTGAGGAAGAGCCAGTTGTGAGTGTGGGGAAAGTTCGTGAGGCAGTAGGTAAAATGAAAGGGGGTAAGGCAGCCGGGATTGATGGGATAAAGATAGAAATGTTAAAAGCAGGTGGGGATATAGTTTTGGAGTGGTTGGTGCAATTATTTAATAAATGTATGGAAGAGGGTAAGGTACCTAGGGATTGGCAGAGAGCATGCATAGTTCCTTTGTATAAAGGCAAAGGGGATAAAAGAGAGTGCAAAAATTATAGGGGGATAAGTCTGCTGAGTATACCTGGTAAAGTGTATGGTAGAGTTATTATTTAAAGAATTAAGAGTAAGACGGAGAATAGGATAGCAGATGAACAAGGAGGCTTTAGGAAAGGTAGGGGGTGTGGGGACCAGGTGTTTACAGTGAAACATATAAGTGAACAGTATTTAGATAAGGCTAAAGAGGTCTTTGTGGCATTTATGGATTTGGAAAAGGCGTATGACAGGGTGGATAGGGGGGCAATGTGGCAGATGTTGCAAGTGTATGGTGTAGGAGGTAGGTTACTGAAAGCAGTGAAGAGTTTTTACGAGGATAGTGAGGCTCAAGTTAGAGTATGTAGGAAAGAGGGAAATTATTTCCCAGTAAAAGTAGGCCTTAGACAAGGATGTGTGATGTCACCGTGGTTGTTTAATATATTTATAGATGGGGTTGTAAGAGAAGTAAATGCGAGGGTCTTGGCAAGAGGCGTGGAGTTAAAAGATAAAGAATCACACACAAAGTGGGAGTTGTCACAGCTGCTCTTTGCTGATGACACTGTGCTCTTGGGAGATTCTGAAGAGAAGTTGCAGAGATTGGTGGATGAATTTGGTAGGGTGTGCAAGGGAAGAAAGTTAAAGGTGAATACAGGAAAGAGTAAGGTTATGAGAATAACAAAAAGATTAGGTGATGAAAGATTGAATATCAGATTGGAGGGAGAGAGTATGGAGGAGGTGAATGTATTCAGATATTTGGGAGTGGACGTGTCAGCGGATGGGTCTATGAAAGATGAGGTGAATCATAGAATTGATGAGGGGAAAAGAGTGAGTGGTGCACTTAGGAGTCTGTGGAGACAAAGAACTTTGTCCTTGGAGGCAAAGAGGAGAATGTATGAGAGTATAGTTTTACCAACGCTCTTATATGGGTGTGAAGCATGGGTGATGAATGTTGCAGCGAGAAGAAGGCTGGAGGCAGTGGAGATGTCATGTCTGAGGGCAATGTGTGGTGTGAATATAATGCAGAGAATTCGTAGTTTGGAAGTTAGGAGGAGGTGCGGGATTACCAAAACTGTTGTCCAGAGGGCTGAGGAAGGGTTGTTGAGGTGGTTCGGACATGTAGAGAGAATGGAGCGAAACAGAGTGACTTCAAGAGTGTATCAGTCTGTAGTGGAAGGAAGGCGGGGTAGGGGTCGGCCTAGGAAAGGTTGGAGGGAGGGGGTAAAGGAGGTTTTGTGTGCGAGGGGCTTGGACTTCCAGCAGGCATGCGTGAGCGTGTTTGATAGGAGTGAATGGAGACAAATGGTTTTTAATACTTGACGTGCTGTTGGAGTGTGAGCAAAGTAACATTTATGAAGGGGTTCAGGGAAACCGGCAGGCCGGACTTGAGTCCTGGAGATGGGAAGTACAGTGCCGGCACTCTGAAGGAGGGGTGTTAATGTTGCAGTTTAAAAACTGTAGTGTAAAGCACCCTTCTGGCAAGACAGTGATGGAGTGAATGATGGTGAAAGTTCTTCTTTTTCGGGCCACCCTGCCTTGGTGGGAATCGGCCAGTGTGATAAAAAAATAAATAAATAAATATATATATATATATATATATATATATATATATATATATATATATAATATTAATATGTAATATTTTTTTTTTATTTGCCGGTACTTTCCCGGCCAGAGAGTGGTGACCGGGCCTTGGCTCGCTATCTGGGGAGTGTGTCGAGACCTAACTCTGCCATGGGAGGAGGTACAAGTACCCCCTCATCTTTGGGACCAAGTGTCCCCAGACCTAGCCACAGTCCCCGCCCTCATGGGGCTCGTAGGGAGAAGGTAGGCCTCTGGTCTGCCATCTGCCCCGCCCCAAAGGGGGCTCGTGGGGATGGCAGTCTTGTGAGCTGCAGGTGGTAGCAAGCTCTGGCGATCTCGGTTATATATGTAATATTAACAGATACATATTTTTAAGCTTTCTAGTAAATGTTTTTCATTACATGTTTAAAATTTAATGAAAGGTATATAATTATGTGATGTAAAGAGATTATTATTGTTATTAGATCTACTTTTAAATATATGATTTCTTAAAAAGATTTAAAACGACATCGTAAATATATATTTTTGGATTACAATGAGCGTGTCTCTCTTCTGGTCTTATCAAGGGCCACCATTAGTGTCGTCTCGTATCCACTGGTCTTGTCGAGGGTCGTCAGTCGTGTCGTCCCATATCAACTGGTCCTGTCAAGGGTCATCAGTTGTCTCCCATATCAACTGGTCTTGTCAAGGGTCGTCAGTCGTGTCGTTCCATATCAACTGGTCCTGTCAAGGGTCACCACTTGTCTCCCATATCAACTGGTCTTGTCAAGGGTCACCACTTGTGTCTCCCATATTTACTGGTCTTGTCAAGGGTCAACAGTTGTCTCCCATATCAACAATTCACTGGGCTTGTCAAGAGTCAACTTATTTTATCTTATATTCTGTGGTTTATGTGTGAGTGTCATGTCATCAATTGTGGTCTTGGGAGTGGGCGTGTGTGAGATCATTTGAGCTGGATATGAGCACAAGGACGAAATTAAATGTTGCAAAGTCATTTATTTTACTTATAGCGTAAGTGGCGACTGACTAAATTTGCCTCAATTTACTCTTGTCGTTCGGTTGTTAATGAAAAAAAAGAAAGACAATTTCTGTTTTATTCCCTTTTTTTGTGCCTCATTCTATTTCTATGTAACTTCACAAGTCTAAACTAACTACGCATCTTTAGGCGATTTACCACTATTTTTATCTTAATGGCATTATGCACTCTCGCTTTATATACTTTCTTAGAGTGAATGAATGTTTAAATGACACTCGACATATCTAGCAAGCTATTCAGAACAATGTTGAAAACTGTCTTGTTTCTGGTTAATGACTCTGGAAATATGATTACATAGACGCTACTGTAATATTTTGCCTTTATGCTGGTGAGAGGCTGTTGAGTCAATGCGCTGTATGCCACCCACTTCTTTTTTAATACTTTTCCCTGATGCATCATGTGAAATCGATGAGGCTTTTCTTTTTCTTAGATATAGACTATGTAGGTAAAAAAAAATCATGGATTTTATGTATCGTATTTTACGGTCTTGAAGACGCTATTTTTCTCCCAAAATAAGTCTCGATAATTTACCCAGCGATTTGGAAGCCAAAGTACCGTTCATTTTTTTTCTTCAAAATTTAGCGATAATTTCTGAGTGCCTCGTCTAATTAACCCTTCAACGATGATAAATTGATAATAAAACTTCCGAACAGATTCAAGTTAAATATATTGGTGTATTTTAGGATATTGATTTCTTTGAGATAAAAAGAGAATGCCTCTTCAGTTTAGTTTCAGAACTGGTATTTCTTACTAGAAGGTTTGAATTATATTAAATCTGTGTCTTAATTTGTCATTTTTATTAAAGGAATTGGGATATTAATGCCCCAAGTCATCATGACTTGTGAATGTATTATCTGATTACCTTCGGAATTATGAACTTATGTACACTCTGCTGCATTATATCAGTGGAGTGCAGTGATGTACTGGGGATTGAGGTTATGCAATATGAATATACTTTCCTCGAATCATGCACTGACCGAAATCCATGAAGTTGTCCAATGAATCAGTCGCGCCAGCTCCACGAATACGAAAGATTAAGGCTTCGCTAGCCTTAGCCACGCCATCTGCTGATGTTTATGGATCATTACGAGCAGACACTGTCACATACATCTTGGCTATGTTAGGTTCTGAAGTGATTTTTTTCTTCCTCGTGAACGAGAAGACACTGAGTCCCAGCCGCTGACTAAATGGAAATATGATGCTGGCCCAAGTGTTTGCGATTTTCATGTAATTTGTTAATATAAACTTTGTTGGGGCTGGAAGCTTCACCAGGCCTCATAAAGATTGTTTTGGACTATGACTTGAAAAGAGAAGTGCGCGGAAATCTGTGCGATCACCCACTATTACAATTGTCTGTCCTCATTATCCAGTTACCACTGTGTTGTAACAACTTTCATGTATGTTATATTGTAAACATGGTCCTGCTATCAGCATAAACATAAAGTTTCGTGGGTTAGCGATCAGTATGAACAACACATCAAATGGGAACATCCGTGGAAAGATCCAGCTAAAGTCTAGAAAATGTGTAAAATTCCTTTGATTACACAGAGATGAAAATCATCCAGATCAACATCTCTCGTAATAAAAAATCTATCTTCGGGTGATGCTGACTTGGCAGTTTTATTTTTCTTCTGAGAGTGAAAGGAGTGAAAAAACTCGAGTCTGCTCTACTGCCCACACTTATTGTCATTAGTGCTAATAACACTGTTAGATGAAGCACCAGCAACAGAAAACAGGAGATGACGCCAGCAATTTATGCTTCTTTTTGCTTATTGTGTTCTGGTCACTACATATAATTATTTTAAATTTGTAGACAGCTGGCTATTTTACCGCTCGTTCCTCACAAAATATTTCATATCATTCTGGCCTTAACCTATATTTTTGCACCACCTGAATCGTAATTCTCAAACATTTTAAGAATTAATTCAGGCAAATGAAAAATATTTCTGGTTTCAGAATTTATTACCAGTTTGCGATTTAAGCTAATCATAGCTGTAGGTAAACTTGTAGCTGGGCTAGTAGGCTGGGTCAAACTGCTGGGTTGGAACAAACTGATAGGCTGAGTATTGGACCTCATCTTGGTACTCAGCTAGAGATATGTAACCAGAGTTACCGTTCACAGTATAGGAAACCCTCTGTAGTCGATCTTCGGGAACCTGGATGAAATAGGATCAATGAGAAGCATAATTCCGAGCTTCGTCTTGGCCGAGGTCATTACCAGGGTTACTGCCCTGTTTTGTCGTTCCATATCCTCTTGGTCTTACATTCTCTGGTCTTATGTTTGAGTGTCAATTGCTCAAGTGTGGTCTATCTAAGGGAAAGGAGTGTATGAGGCCGTGGGAGCCGTAAATGAGCACACAGGTGCAAAATCAATGTTGCCGGTTCATATTAAACTTTAAGTTCCGAATGACCCGTTTTTCCTCGATTTTCCATTGCCGTTTTGTTTTGAATTTCATTGCAGCTAATGCTTTTTTTACTGTATTTTATCTTATGCATTTTTTATAGTAGTCTTAGGGAAGAACCTGGAGATAATTAGTTATAATCAAAGGAGAGGAAAGAAAACGCGAATTTCTTGTCTCAAGAGAACTTTACCAAGATTTTTGTCCATTCACACCATTACACAAGTCTAATGACACTATATATGACGCTACATATTTAAATTGATTTTTAAATGCCACCAATAATGTCTAAAGACAAATTGTCTGGAGTTCGGTGTAAATTCATTATTTCCTCTATATTGAATCTGGAAATTTGATCGTTTAAATCTGCTTCCATATTAGTTTTAAGTGTATAACTTGGCTTCTATATTAGTTTCGGTTGTATAACTTGGCTTCTATATTAGTTTCGGTTGTATAACTTGACTTCTACATTAGTTTCGGTTGTATAACTTGACTTCTATATTAGTTTCGGTTGTATAGTCTGGCTTCCATAATTTTGACCTGTTGGGAACTAAGTAAGCAGATGATATGCTTCACATATATACATATATCATTTATAAAATATCGTATCTCCTGCCTAGTAAAATAGTTTAAAGAAAAGTTGCCATATGAAATTTTAAACCTAGAAAAGTGATGTCTATTTCAAAATAAGTATACACACATCACACAACCTTTATGTACAATAACAATCTTTTCGAATGAAATTACGTTAGTTTTTTGAGCACTGTAACCCATTTGCCTGACGTGCTGGAGCCCCTGGTAAAGGCAGACAAAAAGAGTATAGGTGTTAACTGTTAAAGCATGAAAAAAACACGAAATTATATATATTGCAACTGCTCAGACCTCATTGATCCCTGTGGCTGGAGAAGTTGGGATCTGCACGGATCCAAGAGCTGGCTCGTCTGGTGCCTATCTGGTCAACCGGGCTGTTGCTGCTTGTATCCCTCTGGCCCACATATCCATCACAGCCTGGTTGATCTGGCAACTGATAATATACTTGTCCAGTTTCCTCTTGAAAACTTCTACACTTTTCCCAACAGTGTTTCTGGTATGTTTTGGTAAGATCTCGAGTAGTCTGGGAGTCACTGGTGTTTATATAATGTTCTCTTATTGTGCCCACTGCACCCCTGCATTTCACTGGGTTTATTTTGCACTTCCTGCTATATCTCTCACTTCAGTATGTTGTTATGACAGTGTACAGATTCGGGACAAGTTCTTCCTTTTCAGGCATATACTATTATGTATCTCTCCTCCCCTCCACATGTTTTGAACTTTAAGGCATTTCGAGTAATTATATTCTTTGTTGGCTCTATGCTGGCCGTAAATGATCTGTTACATTGCTTTTATCGCCCTGTAATTTTTCAGTATCTTCTACCGAGGTAACTTTCATTGTTATTTTAGTGTCGTCTGCAAATTGAGTTTGTATAAACTCATCACAAAACTATAAATACAAAATTCCATAATTTATAGTTATGCAGCAAGGGGAGTTTTATTTAAGTTAATAATCTGCAAATAACGTAGTTTGTTGAATTAATAAGTATTCGTTGACGTATTCACTCTATCCTGGCAATGTTTATGCTAGTTTATAATAAGTGACAGCAAAGGAGTGTATGAAAGTCGTATATTACCTTGGTTGGGTTGCAAAATAGTGGCATTCATTAAAACTATTTTAGGAATCAAAATTATTCTTGATTTGTCGTGAATATGTGAAATGAAACCTTAAGACCCTTGTGAAATAGAGAGGTTTCAAATTAATCCAACCAATTTAATGTTCTATGCTGAACCATGGCCTTCAGGCTGTTACAGACACCGATTCTTGATCATCACTGCAATCGTTTATACTGAATAATTTGTTAAATTTGCTTCACGTTCTCAGGTGAAATATGTTCTCATTGACTATTTTAGAATGAGGATATCCAAATAGGTTATCTATATGTGACAAATATTAATGGATAAAAGTAGAAATAATCAAAAGGAATCAATATAAGATTGTAATGCACGGCCTTTTTACTTAAATTTTATTACTGAAGAAAATAATGAGATAAACAGATACAGAATTTTATATTAGTGAATGGTTAAGTTAACCATAGACAGGTGCTGTCTGGTAGCTAGGGGAAGGCTGGTAGGCTGGGTACTGGGCCTCACCCTGGTATTCAACTTGAGCAATGTAGCCGGAGTCACCGTTCACAGTGTAGGAAACCCTCTGCAGTCGACCGTCGGGAAGCTGGACGTAATAGGATCCCTGAGTATCGTATCCATTACGAGCTTCGTCTTGACCGAAATCGTTACCAGAGTTGGCGTCCTTCACCAGCCAGTTGAATTTGTACTGAGGAACACCCTGGGTGGTAAAAAAAAGAGACTTACATGTATATCATTTTACCTTTTCAATCATTGCGTTAAACTGACTACTTCACATCAGCTTGAAAATAAATAAATGTTTATGTGATTAAATTTTAATGTGCAAATATACATTTAATTCATAGTATAAAATTAAATGTAATTGCAGTAGTGTTATGGAGGTGCTATACACATGGCACATAAGGCACAAATTTGTTTGTTGACATGTCAGAGAGCGTTTGTCATCGACCTATACTTGAGTAAGGAGCCACGAAGGCTTAGTAAGCAACAAAATGGCTGCAGATATATTTGGAAATATCTTTCTGAAATTAACCTTCATATATGATTTTAGAGAATGTTAAGTCAAGGAGGAGGCTAGCTAGCAGGTAGGTGAGGAAACAAATCAGCGAGACAGTTGTTGATGGATTATGAACAGATCCATGACCATCTGTCCAGTGAACGAATGGTAGCTGGTCAGTGACGGTGCCCTGGACGTGAGGTGGTGGAACAGAGAAATACCGCGATATTGATATCAAATATGCAGAGAAAAGATGCAAAGATAAGTGGCAAGTGAAAGGTGTTGGAGTTTAATTCGATATTTAAACAGCATTTTGCAATTAATTTCAGTGCTTAGCCTTAAATACTACGGAATCCTTGGTTTAATTGTTCAGTGACGATTTTTAATGGAAAGTGAAATGCCTTTTGAAAATTTGCTGTAATTTTTCTTTAAGATTTGTTTGTCTTACTCGCATATACACGCGCCCAGAGTTTGCCACAGTAGATGTGGATGTAAACAAAAATATTGTTTAACAAAAATTGAACAAAGTATGAGAAAGAGTCTATTTGCCATTAGGATAATATGAGGACTTACTGAAGGTACTGGAGCACTGTAGGAGGGACGCGGGGAGTTGTAGGAGGGACGCGGGGCGTTGTAGGAGGGATGCGGGGCGTTGTAGGAGGGATGCGGGGCGTTGTAGGAGGGACGCGGGGCATTGTAAGAAGGGCGTAGTTCAGCTAATGCGACAACCACAAGGGCGGCCAGGAGGAAGATCTATTGAACACGATATTGCAAGTATATGAGTTACAAATATGGTTACTTGTTTTATAACAATATTATTCTTAAAGCTATATATATCATTAATGATAGTTTTAATTTACCTTGAGAGCCATGATGAGCTGTGGGAGAAGAGTGAGACTGATGTGCAGTGATACACACTCGGGGTTTATATAGCAGAGGCTCCTCAGATGTCATGAAGACTGACACAAGAGGGAAAACCTGAGAGAGAGACCTTGACACTGGCAGCAGTTACCACTGGACCTTCACACCTTCATACCTTCTCCAGGAAGCGTATCACTACGTAATAAGCTTCATCACTCATCAGTAACCATGATCGTCTTGCTTTAATATATAAGTGATGATCCTCAAGAATCTTGTCATGTTAAGATATCGGGTATCTGTAGTATTATCATTATGGGTCATGATGTATTTTAAACTCTCGGTGTATAAACATTTAGACATTCGTAAATCCTTTAGGTATATACAGAAATTAATATCAATAATGTTAGATGGCTATTTAAACATTTTGAAGTCGAATTATTGTTTTGAAAAAAATGAACTTGACTCTATGCATTACTATATATCACTCTTAGCTAGAGTCGTTCCCTTGAGCGCTTCTACCTGAACTTCCTATTTATTTCTGCAACATTGCAAGCTCCTGATGTGTTAATTGGGACACGAAAGACCTAGAGCTATCTTTCAACTCGCCCCATTGTTTTGCATCGTGTATCACTTGTTCGTGATTTTTACACTCACTCTCTTTCTCTCTCTCTCTCTCTCTCTCTCTCTCTCTCTCATATATATATATATATATATATATATATATATATATATATATATATATATATATATATATATATATATATATATATATATATATATATATATTATATATCGTGCCGAATAGGTAAAACTGGTAAATTTGCAAGAGCTCTTTTAAAATTAAGTCATTTCTAAGATTTTCTCTTGTACGTTTAAAGATATATATTTTTTATTTATGTTAATGTAATAATTAATAATTTTGTACCAAAAGAAAGTTAGATAACTTACCTGACCTTATTATAACAAGCGCAATTTAATTGAGCCAAATTCAACTAAATATATTTTACACAAGTTTACAATAATTTAATAGTAAACAAAACACAATGAAATATATTATTTTCGTTAGGTACAGAATCATTTTTGCGAAGTTATTACATGCACAAATTTTCGCTTGCCTTATTCGGCAAGAAGAGAGTTCCTATTTAAGCCACCTATTCGGCACAACATTATATACATATATATATACATATGCGCTCTGAGTATACTTCTTATTTGTAAGATATACAAATTGTTTTAGATATTCAAAATTTACCGTGTTGTTGTCCCGTGTCCTCTGCTCTTCTCGAAGGCTGTCAGCCGTGTCGTCCTGTTGTCGAGAACTGTCAGTTGCGTCGTCGTGTTGTCGAGAACTATCAGTTGCGTCGTCCTGTTGTCGAGAACTGTCAGTTGTGTCGCCCTGTTGTCGAGAGTTGTCCGCTGTGTCGTCCTGTTGTCGAGAGCTGTCAACCGTGTCGTCCTGTTGTCGAGAGCTGTCAGTTGTGTCGCCTTGTTGTCGAGAGCTGTCGGTTGTGTCGTCCTTTTGTCGAGAGCTGTCAGTTGTGTCGTCCTTTTGTCGAGAACTGTCAGTTGCGTCGTCCTGTTGTCGAGAGATGTCAGTTTTGTCGCCCTGTTGTCGAGAGCTGTCAGTTGTGTCGCCCTTTTGTCGAGAGCTGTCAGTTGTGTCGTCCTGTTGTCGAGAGCTGTCAGTTGTGTCGCCCTGTTGTCGAGAGCTGTCAGTTGTGTCGCCCTGTTTTCGAGAGCTGTCAGTTGTGTCGCCCTGTTGTCGAGAACTGTCAGTTGTGTCGTCCTGTTGTCGAGAGCTGTCAGTTGTGTCGTCCTGTTGTCGAGAGCTGTCAGCTATGTCGTCCTGTTGTAGAGGGCTATCAGTCGCCTATTCTCTGATCTTGTGAAGAGCTATCAATTATATCACTCCATATTCTGTGGTGTTGTAATGGCACGTGGTCATAGTCATGAACGTTCATGAGACCGTGTAAGCTGGATAGGAGAACAAGGTCGAGAACAATGTTGTAAAGTCACTTATTTACTTTTTAACCCAATAAGTGGCGAATGACTACAATTTCCTTACTTCATTTTTGCTGTAATGTTAATTTAGACTGAAGTCCAATTTTTGTTTTATTCTCTAGTGCTGCAATCTATTTCTTACTATAGTTTTTCGTATAAATACCTTCATGAACTTCTGGTAACACTATACATGTGTAACACTATAGATATATAACATTTTAAGAAGGGGATCATGATGCTTTTAACACGCTCTTAATCGAAGAAATTGGGTGTTCAATTCCGTTTTTTTTTTTTTGGATAAGATCTAAGTGCTTTCCGTTCCTCAAGCATTGTTTGACCCTTATGAGCATAGATTTACCAAAGAGTGAAATACTACTACTACTACTGCTACTACTACTATTATTATTACTACTACTACTACTACTACTACTGCTACTACTACTACTACTACTACTACTGCTACTGCTACTACTACTACTGCTACTACTACTACTGCTACTACTACTACTACTACTAATACTAATACTAATACTACTAAAAAAACAAATGTTATTAATGTCAGAACAAATTATATCTAAATCACAATATATCTAGGCATGTCTGAGTACAAATCCGTCATTTAGTTATATTCAATGTATGGCTGTATAACCTGCGTTGCTTGGAACGTGACATGTTAGATGACAAGTTAGTTATGAGCACAAGATATGCTGCAGATTTATTATGTAATGTTATGCTGCAGATTTATTATGTGATGTTATACCAGATTTATAATGTGATGTTATGCTGCAGATTTATTATATGATGTGATGCTGGAAGTATATTATGCGTATGAATTACTTGAACTGAGAAAATAATTTTCCTTGAGTGAATTTCTCCGAGGAAGAGCTGTGTACTGTTTGCTATAAAAGAAATACAATATTGATTTGGTTATACCTGGAACTGTATTATAATAGTTTACGAGCAATAAATTGATGTAACAGTGCCCAAGAACCCAGGTAAATAAAATGGCAGTCACTTGTAAGTCATGAGATGGGGCCAGAAGGGGAAGACTCGGTCCAGGACAAACACAGTTAAATGATTATACACTTGAAGGTGCACTGGAGGTGTAAATTAAATGATGACAAAAATAGTCAGTGACAATACAGGAAAGTGTATGCCTTAGGAAAAAACAAAACAAGAAAACTCATAAAGAATATTAAGACGACGGGTGAATAGGTTTGGGGTTAAGAAAATATTCTTTAAGAGGCGATAAAGTGACGACTCGGCATAATTTCTCATCACTAGTTAGAAGGTAATAGACAACACAAAGCAATTGGACAGAAAAGAATATATGAAGGAAAAATTGACACTGAAAACAACGTACCAAATGCATAATAACTCACAATGGCGTGAATGAAAAAACTAATGATTAAATATAACAATTAATCTTCAAATGCAAAAGTAAACTGAATAACATTGACAGTGAATTTTAGATTTTCAAATGTATGAACAACATTCAGAAATCTGAACAAAGCAAACGTATGAATAGAAGAGCATATCCACACACCTGCAAAAATCCTCCTAGGCAGGTCTTTCTCAAACCCTCCACTTTCCATACATAATTTTCTGAAGCCGAATTTTAAAGTTAATCAGGATGCTTGCATTCACACTGTTAAAAATATTTAGTTAACACGTTCACCATAGTACAACCTAATGAAACATTCAAAGTATTGCCATCAGAATCTTGCCCTAATTGAGATGGAAAATTTACTAAGACTGCACAGACGGGATCTCACAACATTGTGTATGAGACAGATCTCACTAAGTCTGTTTTGCTAAGTATCTTTATTTATTGATTCTTGCAGTTAGCACCTAATTTGACCAAATAATTATTGGGCACAATATATATAGGCTTGATTACACACATCTGGCCACATTTATGTTTTCTTTTATATAATTTATCTTATGTAATACAGACTGATTATAGATATTATATTTTCATATCGAAATATTTGGGAAAATTGAAAAATATTTGTAGATGCAAAAGTTTATTATTAGTGTATATTAAATTAACCATAGACAGGGGCGGGCTGGTAGCTGGGGGTGGGCTTGTAGCTAGGCTGGTAGGCTGGGTACTGGGCTTCACCCTGGTATTCAACTTGAGCAATGTAGCCGGAGTCACCGTTCACAGTGTAGGAAACCCTCTGCAGTCGACCGTCGGGAAGCTGGACGTAATAGGATCCCTGAGTATCGTATCCATTACGAGCTTCGTCTTGACCGAAATCGTTACCAGAGTTGGCATCCTTCACCAGCCAGTTAAACTTGTATTGAGGAACACCCTAGGTGGTAATATATATATATATATATATATATATATATATATATATATATATATATATATATATATATATATATATAATTATATATATATATATATATAATTGTAATAGTTTTATGGTTCTTGATGTTGAATTAAATGTTTTATCTGGATTTGAAAATTATAAAAAATTACTTGAACCTAGAATATACAATTTAGTACTTTTTACAAACAAATACAAAGTAGGAGAACACGTCTAGAAATATTCTTCTTTGTTTGTATAATATGAGTACTTACTGAAGGTGCTGGAGCACTATAGGAGGGGCGAGGAGCGTTGTTGGAAGGAGGTGGAGGGTTGTACGAGGGACGAAGCTCGGCTGAGGCGACACCCAGAAGGGCAGCCAGGAGAAATACCTGCAAGCACAAAATTATATAATGATTCACAGTGAAACACTACATATATTTTCATTATATTTACGGACAGTATGTTCCATAAAACTGGGTAAATCACCAAATGCTTTTGTGACAATTCACCTTGAAAGCCATGTACAGCTGTGAGGGAGGAGCGAGACTGATGTGCAGTGATACACACGCATGGTTTATATAGCAGAGACTAATCAGATCTTGTCATGAAGACTGACACAAGAGGGAAAGCATGAGATAGCAATTACCAAGGGACCTTCACCACCTCCACACCTTCCCCAGGAGGTATAATAGCACTTAATGAGTGAGGATTAGTTATCTAAATCTTTGTAAAATTTAAGTATTTCATCGTAAATCCATATTTTTTTTTTCAAATATAAGCATTTAGCTTACATATTTAAGATTCTTATGCTATTAGGAAATCAATAAAAAATGATTATGGGATAGCATTTGTTTTTCTTTTAAACTTAAGCAATATAATTTTATTTCTAATTTTTCACAAATTCGCAAATTATGCAGACATTCACGTACGCATTAGCACCTATGCACACGCGCATTCAACGACATTTGCTTTGGCAAATCTTGTACAATTAGTCTTGTGTGATTCTGTATCCGAAATATGTTACTTCCATTATGAAATCTGCAAAAACATCCTGGAACACATGAAAAATCTAATTGATAGACTGGAGAAGATTCAAGAGTTTGAAACGATGTTAGTCCCACAGGCAAGGGAAAATAGTAAAGAGTGAAACTAATGGTAAGGGTAGATGAACAAAGAAAGATGTGATAAACAGGGGTGATCTTACTGAAAAGCGGAAAACGGGCACACGAGAGCACGAAATAACGATAATAACAAAGTATTTCATTAGCGGTAAAGGAATAGGAAAGACATATGTTAGAACCTGCGAGTCAAGGAGAAGGTAAACCAATTAACCACTAGTTAAGGGGCAAAGCCAGAACCTGAGACACGATCCTTGCAACGAGAAATGGGTGAATACAAATACGTTTGAATAAACACTCAAGCACACACACACACACACACACACACAGTGTGGGTTTAGTAGAGTGAAAAGTTAGCGTCTCCAAGATGTAGGAAAAGGATACAAAGGGGGCACAGTAGGAAGGGAACGATAGAGAGGAGCCACAGTGAATGAAGCAGCATCTCTTCAGCTTCAGAAAGTCCAGAAAGTGGAATAACCTGATTGAAGATGTTTTTGACGCAAACCATAAAGACTTACAAACTTCTTTAACAGACGTATGATAGGTACCCTGAAACCTTGAGGGAATGAAGCCAATCACGGCCATTTAAAAAAAAGAGGCAGGAGCTGATTCTTGACGCCTGCAACATGCAAGTAGATATTAACAGTTTCAAGGAAAAATCAGAGGTCAGAGTGGAAGCCCAGTAGTGGATCGACTCTCATATATTAAGAGTTTGTTAGAGTTTTACATTGTTTGAAACATAGTATTGATGATGCATGACTTACAAATTCCTTCTCCTCTTTCCCTTCTCCGTTATTCTCTCAATCACGCTACCATCCATTAAATCCAGTTCCAACAGAGTATACCTCCATACACGCTATCATCTCGTCAGTCCTTCATCATCCCCTAAACTTCATCGTTCACATAATTCACTCCCGCATATTGCTTATCTATCCCTCCACACCTCATTATCCAGTCCATCCAGCATAGTCCAGTTCATTCATAATCAAACCCTCATAAACTTTTAATTTCCAGTCAATACTTACACTAATTGTTTATACACACCACCTTTTCTCCCTTGAAGCCTCTCAATCCCTCAATCCCTCATACTCTCCTACTTACCATTGTAGAGGAGTTCCGTAGTCCATTGTGATTTTACGTGCCTAACTAGGGCACTCTGCAGTAGTGTATTAAAAATTTTGTGATTGTTCATTCCTTTATAGATTATAGTGATATACAGGCAGGTAGTGCCGTGCGATTACAATATTCAATTATGGGTACAAAAAGGATGAATTAGAGAGGTTGGGTTAAACGTAGACTTGTATTACATTAGTTTGCGAGCAATAAATTGACATGGTAGGGCACAAGAGCAAAGGTAAAAATAATGTTAGTCACTTGTCAGTCAAGAGAGAGGGTCGAGAGGAGAGACGCGGTCCTAAACTCACACAATTGGATAAGTACCCACTAGAAGGTTACTGAGGAATGAGAAATGCACTGAAAGTGTAAATGATGACAAGTCTATGACAATATACAGAAAAGCTTTTGCCTTAGGAAAAAAAAAACAAGAAATCTCATAAAAATGTTATGAAAACGAGGGAATAGGTTTGGGTTGGTAAAAAAAAATATACGTTAGCGTCTCTTGAGGTACCACAGAGGCGATAAAGTGACGACTCGACATCACAGCGTAATAACTCAAAAAGGCGTGAATGAAAAAAATAAACTAATAATTAAATATAACACAATTATCAAGTGCAAAAGTAAACTGAATGGCATTGGCAGTGAATTTCAGATTTTCAAAAGTAAGAATAACATTCAGAAATCAGATAAAACATGTATTAATAGATGAGCATATCCGTACATATGCAAAACCATCCTAGGCAGGTCTTTTTCCAATCAACCAGTTCCCATACATAATTTTCTAAAGCCGAATTTTGAAGATAATCAGGATGCTTGCATTCACGCTGTTAGAAATATTTAGTTAACACGTTCTCCGTAGTACAACCTAATGAAACATTCAGAGGATTGTCATTTGCTTTAACTGAGATGGAAAATTTACTAAGACTGAACAGACTGGATCTCACAACATTGTGTATGAGAAAGATCTCACTAAGTTCTTTTGTTAAGTATATTTATTGATACTTGCAACCTGCACCTAATTCGACTAAATAATTGTTACGCACAATATATATTGGCTTGATTGTACACATTTGGCCACATTTGTTTTCTTTATTATAATTTAGCTTTTTTAATGCAGACTGATCATACATATTTTCTTTTCACATCGAAAAATTTTGGTAAATTGAAAGATATTTATAGATGCAAAGTTTATTATTAGTGCATGTTTAAATTAACCATAGACAGGGGCGGGCTGGTAGCTGGGGGTGGGCTTGTAGCTAGGCTGGTAGGCTGGGTATTGGGCTTCACCCTGGTATTCAACTTTAGCAATGTAGCCGGAGTCACCGTTCACAGTGTAGGAAACCCTCTGCAGTCGACCGTCGGGAAGCTGGACGTAATAGGATCCCTGAGTATCGTAGCCATTACGAGCTTCGTCTTGACCGAAATCGTTACCAGAGTTGGCGTCCTTCACCAGCCAGTTAAATTTGTACTGAGGGACACCCTAAGTGGTAAAAGATATATATATGTAATTGTAATTGTTTTATGGATCCTGATGTTGAATTAAATGTTTTATCTGATTTTGGAAATTATAAAAAAATACTTAGAACCTAGAATATACAATTTAGTACTTATTACAAACACAAAGTAGGAGAACGCGTCTAGAAATATTCTTCTCTGCTTGTATAATATGTGTACTTACTGAAGGTGCTGGAGCACTATTGGAGGGGCGAGGAGCGTTTTAGGAAGGAGGTGGAGGGTTGTATGAGGGACGATGCTCGGCTGAGGCTACAACCAAAAGGGCAGCCAGGAGGAATACCTGCACAAAATTATAAAATGATTCACAGTGAAACCCGACATATATTTTCATCATATATATGGACAGTATGTTCCATAAAACTGGGTATATCACTGAATGCTGTTGCTACAATTCACCTTGGAAGCCATGCTCAGCTGTGAGGGAGGAGCGAGACTGATGTGCAGTGATACACACGCATGGTTTATATAGCAGAGGCTAATCGGATCTTGTCATGAAGACTGACACAAGAGGGAAAGCATGAGATAGCAATTACCAAGGGACCTTCACCACCTCCACACCTTCCCCAGGAGGTATAATAGCACTTAATGAGTGAGGATTAGTTACCTAAATCTTTGTAAAATTTAAGTATTTCATATCTTCATAAATCCATATTTTTTTTTTCAAATACAAGCATTTAGCTTACATATTTAAGATTCTTATGCTATTAGGAAATCAATAAAAAGCGATTATGGGATATCATTTGTTTGTCTTTTAAACTTAAGCAATATAATTTTATTTCTAATTTTTCACAAATTCGCAAATTATGCAGACATTCACATACGCATTAGCACATATGCACACGCACATATTCAACGACATTTCCTTTGGCAAATCTACAATTAGTCTTGTGTGATTCTGTATCCGAAATATGTTACTTCCATTATGAAATCTGCAAAAACATCCTGGAACACCTGAAAAATCTAATTGATAGACTGGAGAAGACTTAAGTGTTTGAAACGATATTAGTCCCACAGAAAAGGGAAAATAGTAAAGAGTGAAACCAATGGTAAAGGTAGATAAACAAAGAAAGATGTGATAAACAGGGGTGATCTTGCTGAAAAGCGGAAAACGGGCACACGAGAGCACGAAATAACGATAATAACAAAGTATTTCATTAGCGGTAAAGGAATAGGAAATACATATGTTAGAACCTGCGAGTCAAGGAGGAGGTAAACCAATTAACCACTAGTTAAGGGGCAAAGCCAGAACCTGAGACACGATCCTTGCAACGAGAAATGGGTGAATACAAATATGTTTGAATAAACACTCAAGCACACACACACACACACACACACACACAGTGTGGGTTTAGTAGAGTGAAAAGTTAGCGCCTCCAAGATGTAGGAAAAGGATACAAAGGGGGCACAGTAGGAAGGGAACGATAGAGAGGAGCCACAGTGAATGAAGCAGCATCTCTTCAGCTTCAGAAAGTCCAGAAAGTGGAATAACCTGATTGAAGATGTTTTTGACGCAAACCATAAAGACTTACAAACTTCTTTAACAGACGTATGATAGGTACCCTGAAACCTTGAGGGAATGAAGCCAATCACGGCCATTTAAAAAAAAGAGGCAGGAGCTGATTCTTGACGCCTGCAACATGCAAGTAGATATTAACAGTTTCAAGGAAAAATCAGAGGTCAGAGTGGAAGTCCTGAAGTGGATCGACTCTCATATATTAAGAGTTTGTTAGAGTTTTACATTGTTTGAAACATAGTATTGATGATGCATGACTTACAAATTCCTTCTCCTCTTTCCCCTCCCCCCTTATTCTCTCAATCACGCTACCATCCATTAAATCCAGTTCCAACAGAGTATACCTCCATACACGCTATCATCTCGTCAGTTCTTCATCATCCCCTAAACTTCGTCGTTCACATCATTCAGTCCCGCATATTGCTTATCTATCCCTCCACACCTCATTATCCAGTCCATCCAGCATAGTCCAGTTCATTCATAATCAAACCCTCATAAACTTTTAATTTCCAGCCAATACTTACACTAATTGTTTATACACACCACCTTTTCTCCCTTGAAGCCTCTCAATCCCTTAATCCCTCATACTCTCCACTTACCATTGTAGAGGAGTTCCGTAGCCCATTGTGATTTTACGTGCCTAACTAGGGCACTCTGCAGTAGTGTATTAAAAATTTTGTGATTGTTCATTCCTTTATAGATATACAGGCAGGCAGTGCCGTGCGATTACAATATTCAATTATGGGTACAAAAAGGATGAATTAGAGAGGTTGGGTTAAACGTAGACTTGTATTACATTAGTTTGCGAGCAATAAATTGACATGATAGGGCACAAGAGCAAAGGTAAAAATAATGTTAGTCACTTGTCAGTCAAGAGAGAGGGTCGAGAGGAGAGACGCGGTCCTAAACTCACACAATTGGATAAGTACCCACTAGAAGGTTACTGAGGAATGAGAAATGCACTGAAAGTGTAAATTAAATGAATGATGACAAGTCTATGACAATATACAGAAAAGTTTATGCCTTAGGAAAAAAAAACAAGAAATCTCATAAAAATGTTATGAAAACGAGGGAATAGGTTTGGGTTGGTAAAAAAAAATATACGTTAGCGTCTCTTGAGGTACCACAGAGGCGATAAAGTGACGACTCGGCATCACAGCGTAATAACTCAAAAAGGCGTGAATGAAAAAAATAAACTAATAATTAAATATAACACAATTATCAAATGCAAAAGTAAACTGAATGGCATTGGCAGTGAATTTCAGATTTTCAAAAGTAAGAATAACATTCAGAAATCAGATAAACCATGTATTAATAGATGAGCATATCCGTACATATGCAAAACCATCCTAGGCAGGTCTTTTTCCAATCAACCAGTTCCCATACATAATTTTCTAAAGCCGAATTTTAAAGATAATCAGGATGCTTGCATTCACGCTGTTAGAAATATTTAGTTAACACGTTCTCCGTAGTACAACCTAATGAAACATTCAGAGGATTGTCAGTTGCTTTAACTGAGATGGAAAATTTACTAAGACTGCACAGACTGGATCTCACAACATTGTGTATGAGAAAGATCTCACTAAGTCCTTTTGTTAAGTATATTTATTGATACTTGCAACCTGCACCTAATTCGACTAAATAATTGTTACGCACAATATATATTGGCTTGATTGTACACATTTGGCCACATTTCTGTTTTCTTTATTATAATTTAGCTTTTTTAATGCAGACTGATCATACATATTTTATTTTCACATCAAAAAATTTTGGTAAATTGAAAAATATTTATAGATGCAAAGTTTATTATTAGTGCATGTTTAAATTAACCATAGACAGGGGCGGGCTGGTAGCTGGGGGTGGGCTTGTAGCTAGGCTGGTAGGCTGGGTATTGGGCTTCACCCTGGTATTCAACTTTAGCAATGTAGCCGGAGTCACCGTTCACAGTGTAGGAAACCCTCTGCAGTCGACCGTCGGGAAGCTGGACGTAATAGGATCCCTGAGTATCGTAGCCATTACGAGCTTCGTCTTGACCGAAATCGTTACCAGAGTTGGCATCCTTCACCAGCCAGTTAAATTTGTACTGAGGGACACCCTAAGTGGTAAAAGATATATATATGTAATTGTAATTGTTTTATGGATCCTGATGTTGAATTAAATGTTTTATCTGGTTTTGGAAATTATAAAAAAATACTTAGAACCTAGAATATACAATTTAGTACTTTTTACAAACACAAAGTAGGAGAACGCGTCTAGAAATATTCTTCTCTGCTTGTATAATGTGTACTTACTGAAGGTGCTGGAGCACTATAGGAGGGGCGAGGAGCGTTGTAGGAAGGAGGTGGAGGGTTGTATGAGGGACGAAGCTCGGCTGAGGCTACAACCAAAAGGGCAGCCAGGAGGAATACCTGCAAGCACAAAATTATAAAATGATTCACAGTGAAACACTACATATATTTTCATCATATATATGGACAGTATGTTCCATAAAACTGGGTATATCACTGAATGCTGTTGTTACAATTCACCTTGGAAGCCATGCTCAGCTGTGAGGGAGGAGCGAGACTGATGTGCAGTGATACACACGCATGGTTTATATAGCAGAGGCTAATCGGATCTTGTCATGAAGACTGACACAAGAGGGAAAGCATGAGATAGCAATTACCAAGGGACCTTCACCACCTCCACACCTTCCCCAGGAGGTATAATAGCACTTAATGAGTGAGGATTAGTTACCTAAATCTTTGTAAAATTTAAGTATTTCATATCTTCGTAAATCCTTATTTTTTTTTCAAATACAAGCATTTAGCTTACATATTTAAGATTCTTATGCTATTAGGAAATCAATAAAATACAATTATGGGATAGCATTTGTCTTTTAAACTTAAGCAATATAATTTTATTTCTAATTTTTCACAAATTCGCAAATTATGCAGACATTCACATACTCATTAGCACATATGCACACGCGCATTCAACGACATTTCCTTTGGCAAGTCTACAATTAGTCTTGTGTGATTCTGTATCCGATATATGTTACTTCCATTATGAAATCTGCAAAAACATCCTGGAACACCTGAAAAATCTAATTGATAGACTGGAGAAGACTCAAGTGTTTGAAACTATATTAGTCCCACAGAAAAGGGAAAATAGTAAAGAGTGAAACCAATGGTAAAGGTAGATAAACAAAGAAAGATGTGATAAACAGGGGTGATCTTGGTGAAAAGCGGAAAACGGGTACACGAGAACACGGAATAACGATAATAACAAAGTATTTCATTAGCGGTAAAGGAATAGGAAATACATATGTTAGAACCTGCGAGTCAAGGAGGAGGTAAACCAATTAACCACTAGTTAAGGGGCAAAGCCAGAACCTGAGACACAATCCTTGCAACGAGAAATGGGTGAATACAAATATGTTTGAATAAACACTCAAGCACACACACACACACACACACAGGGTGGGTTTAGAAGTGTGAAAAGTTAGCGTCTCCAAGATGTAGGAAAAGGATACAAAGGGGGCACAGTAGGAAGGGAACGATAGAGAGGAGCCACAGTGAATGAAGCAGCATCTCTTCAGCTTCAGAAAGATCAGAAAGTGGAATAACCCGAATTAAGATGTTTGTGACGCAAACCATAAAGACTTAAAAGCTTTGTTAACAGACGTATGATAGGTACCCTGAAACCTTGAGGGAATGAAGCCAATCACGGCCATTTAAAAAGAAGAGGCAGGAGCTGATTCTTGACGCCTGCAACATGCAAGTAGATATTAACAGTTTCAAGGAAAATCAGAGGTCAGAGTGGGAGTCCTGAAGTGGATCTACTCTCATATATTAAGAGTTTGTTAGAGTTTTCCATTGTTTGAAACATAGTATTGATGATGCATGACTTACAAATTCCTTCTCCTCTTTCCCTTCTCCGTTATTCTCTCAATCGCGCTACCATCCATTAAATCCAGTTCCAGCAGTGTATACCTCCATACACGCTATCATCTCGTCAGTCCTTCACCATCCCCTAAACTTCGTCGTTCATATCATTCAGTCTCGCATATTGCTTATCTATCCCTCCACACCTCATTATCCAGTCCATCCAGCATGGTCCAGTTCATTCATAATCAAACCCTCATAAACTTTTAATTTCCAGTCAATACTTACACTAATTGTTTATACACACCACCTTTTTTCCCTTGAAGCCTCTCAATCCCTCAATCCCTCATACTCTCCTACTTACCTTTGTAGAGGAGTTCGGTAGTCCATTGTGATTTTAAGTGCCTAACAAGGGCACTCTGCAGTAGTGTATTAAAATTTTTGTGATTATTCATTCCTTTATAGATTATAGTGATATACAGGCAGGCAGTGCCGTGCGATTACAATATTCAATTATGGGTACAAAAAGGATGAATTAGAGAGGTTGGGTTAAACGTAGACTTGTATTACATTAGTTTGCGAGCAATAAATTGACATGATAGGGCACAAGAGCAAAGGTAAAAATAATGTTAATCACTTACATACACAAATAACCCGCACATAAAAGAGAGAAGCTTACGACGACGTTTCGGTCCGACTTGGACCATTGACAAAGTCACACTTTGTCAATGGTCCAAGTCGGACCGAAATGTCGTCGTAAGCTTCTCTCTTTTATATGCGGGTTATTTGTGTATCGTTCCAGTCACGGTATTGTGCCTTTTTTGTTATTTATGTTAATCACTTGTCAATCAAGAGAGTCGAGAGGAGAGACGCGGTCCTAAACTCACACAATTGGATAAGTACCCACTAGAAGGTTACTGAGGAATGAGAAATGCACTGAAAGTGTAAATTAAAGGATGACAAGTCTATGACAATGTACAGAAAAGTTTATGCCTTAGGAAAAAAACAAACAAGAAATCTCATAAAAATGTTATGACAACGAGGGAATATGTTTGGGTTGGTAAAAAAAATATACGTTAGCGTCTCTTGAGGTAACACAGAGGCGATGAAGTGACGACTCGGCATCACAGCGTAATAGTTCAAAAAGGCGTGAATGAAAAAAAAAACTAATAATTAACTATAACACAACTAATCATCAAATGCAAAAGTAAACTGAATGGCATTGGCAGTGAATTTCAGATTTTCAAATGTAAGAATAACATTCTGAAATCTGAAAAAAATCATGTATTAATAGATGAGCATATCCGTAC